>NC_088236.1:15631730-15701730 GCF_036934945.1 Oncorhynchus masou masou | reverse complement strand
TGTGTCTTGTGTGTGTGTTTGTTTGTGTGTGTGTGTGTGTGTCTCTCTCTGTGTGCGTGAACTTGCTATCATCAGAACATTCAGAAAGCCACTGTAGATCTGCTTCATATTGTTCAGTGTATGTGATGTAAACAGAGGTCAGCTCAAGAGGAAGCTTCTCACTGTAACCAGTGCCTGTAATCTGGTTCAGGTTTTTAATCAACTTGCCAGGGTGTTTACAAACACTATAGGAAAAATATCATCCATTTGTGTTGATCACATGTTTACTAATACAGCTAGTGCAGAGTTCTACTGTATCTGTACCCATTGGATGGGTTGATCACATGTTTACTAATACAGCTAGTGCAGAGTTTTACTGTATCTGTACCCATTGGATGTGGTGATCACATGTTTACTAATACAGCTAGTGCAGAGTTCTACTGTATCTGTACCCATTGGATGTGGTGATCACATGTTTACTAATACAGCTAGTGCAGAGTTCTACTGTATCTGTACCCATTGGATGGGGTGATCACATGTTTACTAATACAGCTTGTGCAGAGTCTACTGTATCTGTACCCATTGGATGTGGTGATCACATGTTTACTAATACAGCTAGTGCAGAGTTCTACTGTATCTGTACCCATTGGATGGGTTGATCACATGTTTACTAATACAGCTATTCTACTGTATCTGTACCCATTGGATGGGTTGATCACATGTTTACTAATACAGCTAGTGCAGAGTTTTACTGTATCTGTACCCATTGGATGTGGTGATCACATGTTTACTAATACAGCTAGTGCAGAGTTCTACTGTATCTGTCCCCATTGGATGTGGTGATCACATGTTTACTAATACAGCTAGTGCAGAGTTCTACTGTATCTGTACCCATTGGATGTGGTGATCACATGTTTACTAATACAGCTTGTGCAGAGTTCTACTGTATCTGTACCCATTGGATGTGGTGATCACATGTTTACTAATACAGCTAGTGCAGAGTTCTACTGTATCTGTACCCATTGGATGGGTTGATCACATGTTTACTAATACAGTAGTGCAGAGTTCTACTGTATCTGTACCCATTGGATGGGTTGATCACATGTTTACTAATACAGCTAGTGCAGAGTTTTACTGTATCTGTACCCATTGGATGTGGTGATCACATGTTTACTAATACAGCTAGTGCAGAGTTCTACTGTATCTGTCCCCATTGGATGTGGTGATCACATGTTTACTAATACAGCTAGTGCAGAGTTTTACTGTATCTGTACCCATTGGATGTGGTGATCACATGTTTACTAATACAGCTAGTGCAGAGTTCTACTGTATCTGTACCCATTGGATGTGGTGATCACATGTTTACTAATACAGCTAGTGCAGAGTTCTACTGTATCTGTACCCATTGGATGGGTTGATCACATGTTTACTAATACAGCTAGTGCAGAGTTCTACTGTATCTGTACCCATTGGATGTGGTGATCACATGTTTACTAATACAGCTAGTGCAGAGTTCTACTGTATCTGTACCCATTGGATGGGTTGATCACATGTTTACTAATACAGCTAGTGCAGAGTTCTACTGTATCTGTACCCATTGGATGTGGTGATCACAATATATTGGCTATATCTAGGAGGGACAAAGTTCCAAAAGCTGGGCCTAAAATAATGTATAAGAGATCATACAACATTTTTTGCTGTGTCTGATGTCCATGATGTAAAACAATGTTGGTCTGATGTGATTAATAAGGAGCATCCAGAATTTGCACTTGATGAATTTATGAAATTGCTTCTTCCAATTATTTATTCAAATTAACCTGTTATGAAACTGACTGTTAGAACTGTTGAAGCTCCATTGATTGATGAGGAATTGAAAAGCTGTCTGGTTGAAAGAGATGGGGCAAAAATAATGGTTAAGTCTGGCTGCACATCTGAGTGGCCGACTAACTGCAAGTTGAGAAATGATGTGATTTAAACTAAACAAAAATAACTATTGTGAAGACAATATCAGTGATATAAAGAATGATGGAAAAACACTTGGAGTACTTTAAAGGAAATTGTTGGGCATAAAGACAAATTCGACTCATCACCAAACCATTTGATGTTGCCAATTATTTTAATTATTACTTCATTGGCAAATTGGGTGAACAGTGAGCCATTGCATTTATGCATGAACAAACAAATAAGGAAAGAAAGCATTGTATGTTTTTATTTTGTAAAGTTGTATGGTGTATGATTTGAAGCCTGGACTCTATACTTGTATCCAATGCAAAAAAAACATTTTTTAGATGTTGGAACATAAGACTGAAAAGAGACGGTGGGACATACACACCTAATGAAGTCACTTAAACACTTAACAAAGAGTTGCAGTCAGTTTTGGGATGGGTGGCCAGTGATAAACAGGTCCTGAACATCTCAAACTAAGAACACTGTATTTGGTACAACTCATTCCCTAAACTCTAGACATAGAATGAATCTGGTAATGAGTGGTGTGACTTGATGACGTTGAGACTAAATTACTTAGATTGTAAACTGTCATGGTCAAAACATATAGATTCAAAAGTTGTAAAGATGTGGAGGGTTTCATAATATTATCTGCTTTTTTTGACACCACACTCCACAAAGTCCTGCAGGCTCTAGTTCTTTCTTATCTTGATTATTGTCCAGTCATGTGGTTAAGTGCTGCAAAGAAAGACCTAGTTAACTGCAGCTGGCCTGGGACAAAGCGGCATGTCTTGCTCTTCATTGTAATCATTCATAAATACTATGCTGCCAGTCTCTCTTGGCTAAGAGTTGAGGAGAGACTGACTGCATCACTACTGCTTTTTATAAGAAAGATGAATGAGTTGAAATGTCCAAGTGGTTTGCATAGTCAACTTCCACACAGCTCTGACACACACTTACCCCACCAGACATGCCACCAGGGGTCTTCAGTCCTTTTCACAAACCAGAACAAATTAAAGTGATCATACAGTATAATATAGAGCCATTATTGCATGGAACTCCATTTCATCTCATAATGCTATATGAACCAAAAAGTTAACTTTAACCTGCCAGCCAAGGCTTTTACTTGAGACATTGTTAATCACACTTAAGAGGAACAATTGGTACATATTGAAGATGCACATGCTCACCTCCCAGAATGTTTTCACGTGTCTGTTTTCAAAGGATAAAGTTAAGAACATTAACAACTTCATAGTTAAGAACACTATACCAATATGGAAGACAAACTATCACTCCTATAAAACACAACCCTATGTAACAATCCTTGGATAGCTTTTCAGAATGCACTGATCAATTGGAACACATGGGAAAACTCAAGGCCTACATTTACATTAATAACACAATTAAAAGGCAATTTTGGACTGTCAAATGTAGATATTTTCAGATACAGCACAACGACAGTTCTGTCTTAAGTGTAAACCTAACAATGACTCCATCAGACGTGCCTTCTGGGAATGCTATAAAGCCCAAAAGTTATGGGTGGAGTTAGAACGCTGGCTGTCAGAAATATTACTATGTAAATGTACTTTAGGTTATGATTCTCTGTTTCTGTTTTCAAGGGCTTTCACACCTCTCAGTGCAAATTGGACTTGCAGGTGGGACATCTGTCCTAGCAAGCGCTGTAGCCCTAACTTATCAGTGGTGTAAAGTACTTAAGTAAAAATACTTTAAAGTACTACTTAAGTAGTTTTTTTGGGGTATCTGTACTTTACTATTTATATTTTTGACAAATGTAACTTTTGCTTCACTACATTCCTAAAGAAAATTCTGTACTTTTTACTCTGACATCCAAAAGTACTCGTTACATTTTGAATGTCTAGCAGGACAGGGACATGGTCCAATTGTAATGAACACGAGGGGAGACAGAGAGCTGGTTTAAAGCGCAGAGCGCAGCAGGTGTTTATTGCGAAGGACCACAGGAGGAAGCAGGTAGCTGGGTTCAGGGTTAGGCAGAAGGTCATACACAGGGGTCTAAAAGAGTAAAAGTACAGGCAGGGAAAAGGCTAGTAATGTAGTCCGGGAGATCAGTCAAGAGGTAGATAACAGGAAATCCAATAGGCTAAAGTACAGGCAGGGAATTGGCAAAAGGTGTTGTTAGTGAGGCAGGCAGAAACTATCATACACGGGTGGAGACAATCACGGGGAAACCAGAGCTCTGAAAGACATGTCACAAAACCAACAACACCTCACAGTGATGGGGTTCAAAGAACTGAACTAAATAGTGTGTGATAATGACATACAGGTGTGTGAACAGGTGATTAGAATTCAGGTGATTGGGATCTGGAGAGTGAGCTGCATTCAGAGGATCTAGGTGTTTGAGGGTGTGAGTTGGAAGCAGACGTTACACAAATTCATGGACTTATCAAGAGAACATCCCTGGTCATCCCTATTGTCTCTGATCTGGTGGACACACTAAACACGCATGCATCGTTTATAAATTATGTCTGAGTGTTGGAGTGTGCCCCTGGCTCTCCGCAAAAAAATAAATAAATGAAAATGTGGCTGTCTGATTTGCTTTAATATAGGGAATTTTAAATTATTTATACTTTTACCTTTACTTTCAATACTTAAGTATATTTTAGCAAGTACATTTACTTTTGATACTTAAGTATATTTAAAACCAAATACTTTTAGACTTTTACTCAAGTGGTATTTTACTGGGTGATTTCACTTTTACTTGAGTCATTTTCTTTAAGGTATCTTTACTTTTACTCAAGTGTGATTATTTATACTTTTCCCACCCACCACTGCTTATCATTGTTTTTATAAAGTCAAATATCTAGATGTTGTTATTGTAATGCATTTTACTTTTTGTCTTTAAACATTGCTTCAGATTGAACGTCACCTAGTTCCAGGTTGGATGGTATGTTTAGGTTTCTGCTGTGCTTCTTCTGCTGGTTGTTGGTTTGCAATAAGGTTTGTTAGATAGTTCTTGGTTGTAAGAATAATAATAATAGTAGTTGTGGAAATGGTATTACCATTAACAACAACTACAACAATATTAATGAGAATAATAATAATAATAGATTAAATCAGTAGTAGTAGTGGAAATGGGATTACCATTAACAGTATTTACAACAATATTAATGAGAATAATAATAATATATTAAATCAGTAGTAGTAGTGGAAATGGTATTACCATTAACAGTATTTACAACAATATTAATGAGAATAATAATAATATATTAAATCAGGAGTAGTAGTGGAAATGGGATTACCATTAACAGTATTTACAACAATATTAATGAGAATAATGATAATAATAGATTAAATCCGTAGTAGGCCAGTCACAACATGACTGAGAAGCCACATGGCAAGTAATGAAGGCAAATATTATTGACATTACATTGCACTTTTCAATGGCCGTCCCTCAGGTTGTGGCAGGAGGAAACATCTGGCTTTTCACCCAATATGTTTTCTCTAATGTAACAAAATGTGGAAAAACTCAAGGGGTCGAAACCACTCAAAACAAAACAGCCACCTCTGAACCCACCTGAGGAAATTCTCTCTCTCTCTCTCTCTCTCCTTCCTTACCCCCATCCTTTTCAGTGGCTAAGTATACCACTTAGAATTCACAAAAGACAGTGATGCAGGTGTCTGCATGTTTTCCCCTGCAGGGCTCTTCCAAGTATGATGCTGTGGATCCGTGCCCAGAGGCCGGGAGAGAGCGGCATCAACATCATCACAGCTGACTTCGTAGAGCTGGGAGACTTCGTTAGTGCTGTCATCACTCTCAACTACCATATGGAAGACGAGGAAGAAAACGCCACCTGAGACTGACGGGGTGGTTTAGAGTTCAATCCTCAGCCATGTGAGGCTACGTTCGCTCTCTCACTCTTTCTCTTTGGTGTTCATTTTTAGGAAGAGAGGCGGTCTTCTGACTCTTCTAGGGCTACAGTAGTTGAGGGAGGGAGGGAGCGAGCGAGAGGGGAGGGAGAGATGGTGGAGGGAGGGGGGAGAGGTGGAGAAAGGAAGGTAGAGGATGGGGGAGAGGTGGAGAAAGGAAGGTAGGGGGAGAGGTGGAGGGAGGAGAAGACAAAGAGGAGGGAGAATGGACTTGATTGCTCAGTGAGAGAAACTTTTGGTTTTATATTTTCTGGGGGTCAAAAGGGCAATTGTTTTTTAATGACACTTCGCTTTGCTTCGCTTCACATCTGCTGTGACGATAACTGCTTCTATCCTCTGATCACACAACCAATGTTCCTGGCCTTCCCACTTCTTGTGAGGATAAGACTAGCTTATTGGAGTATTCTACAAAATTAATGTTGTTCGTATTTTAGTGACCGTGATGGTCAACCTTCATCAAAACTCATCTTCATTGGTGCAAGTAATACAGTTTATGGTCGTCAACCTGATTCGCATGTCAAGTACTGACGTATGGCATACAAATGTACTTGGCATACTAAACTTGCTTGGCATACACAATTCACTTAGGTTGCCACAATTGAATTTTGCAGAGCAAAAGTTTTTTGACCTCTTTAGAAGGTCAAATCTAGGATATTCTGACTATTTTGTCTCAATCGTTCCCGTCATCACAGTACGTATATTGTTGCCTTCTCCCTGCACATTAGTTCATCTTCTTCTAAATCATTGACCTTCTGTTTTGAAAGATGTGTAGACTGTGAGCTCATCTCATCCTTGTGTTCATTCATTTATATAGAATTGATTATATTAGAATAGATGAACTGTCTGTTGCTCTACTTCTATTCAGGTGTTTGCCTGCTTTTTTTGCGTTCCATCTAGAAGAAAGATGTTTCCCATGCTTTGCACCTATTTGGGACAAACTGTAAATGCTCATCGAGGAAGGCAAATCATATTTGAAGTGGCACTTGCAGCATAGTGAGGAATGAAAGAATAAAACCTGTATCACTTTGTTTTTGCTTCCATTTCTATTACACATTATGCAAGCAAGAACATAATTGCATATGTATCAAACGCTTTCCCTCATGTCTCCAAAAAACAACTATTAAGATTATTGTTGCTTCTTTTACATAGAATGTAATCTTTGAGGAAACATTTATGTAAACTATTATGATTGTGAACTAAAAAAGAAGGAAATGTTACCTTTTTGAATGTGTATGTGTGTGTCTTGTGCGTAAACGGATCATTTACAACTTGTTTCAGTTCTGTTTTTATTTGAGAAAGGGAGTGAGGGAGGGAGAAAGGGAGTGAGGGGAGGGAGAAAGGGAGGGAGAAAGGGAGGGAGAAAGGGAGTGAGGGAGGGAGAAAGGGAGGGAGAAAGGAGTGAGGGAGAGAGAGAGGAGGGAGGGAGAAGGGAGAGAGGGAGGGAGAGAGGGAGGGAGAGAGGGAGAGAGGGAGGGAGTGAGGGAGGGAGTGAGGGAGGGAGTGAGGGAGGAGTGAGGGAAGGAGGGAGGGAGTGAGGGAGGGAGAAAGGGAGTGAGGGAGGGAGAAAGGGAGTGAGGGAGGGAGAAAGGGAGTGAGGGAGAGAGAGAGGGAGGGAGGGAGGGAGAGAGGGAGAGAGAAAGGGAGGGAGAAAGGGAGGGAGGGAGGGAGGGAAAAGGGAGTGAGGGAGGGAGAAAGGGAGGGAGGGGGAGGGAGAAAGGGAGGGAGGGAGGGAGGGAGGGAGGGAGGGAGAGGGGGAGTGAGGGAGGGAGGGAGAAAGGAGGGAGAAAGGGAGGGGAGTGAGGGAGGGAGTGAGGGGAGAGTGAGGGAGGGAGGGAGAAAGGGAGTGAGGGAGGGAGGGAGAAAGGGAGTGAGGGAGGGAGAGAAAGGGAGTGAGGGAGGGAGGGAGTGAGGGAGGGAGAAAGGAGGAGGGAGGGAGGGAGAAAGGGAGTGAGGGAGGGAGAAAGGGAGTGAGGGAGGGAGAAAGGGAGTGAGGGGGAGAAAGGGAGGGAGGAGGGAGGGAGAAAGGGAGTGAGGGAGGGAGAAAGGGAGTGAGGGAGGGAGAAAGGGAGTGAGGGAGGGAGAAAGGGAGTGAGGGAGGGAGAAAGGGAGTGAGGGAGGGAGGGAGAAAGGGAGTGAGGGAGGGAGGGAGAAAGGGAGTGAGGGAGGGAGGGAGAAAGGGAGTGAGGGAGGGAGGGAGAAAGGGAGTGAGGGAGGGAGAAAGGGAGTGAGGGAGGGAGAAAGCGAGTGAGGGAGGGAGAAAGGGAGTGAGGGAGGGAGAAAGGGAGTGAGGTAGAGAGAAAGGGAGTGAGGGAGTGAGGGAGGGAGAGAGGGAGTGAGGGAGGGAGAAAGGGAGTGAGGTAGAGAGAAAGGGAGTGAGGTAGAGAGAAAGGGAGTGAGGTAGAGAGAGGGAGTGAGGGAGAGGGAGAGAGGGGGAGTGAGGGAGAGAAAGGAGTGGAGAGAGAGGGAGTGAGTGAGAGGATGGAGAGTGAGGGAGGAGTGAGGGGGATGGAGAAAGGGAGTGAGGGATGGAGAAAGGGGAGTGAGGGATGGAGAAAGGGAGTGAGGGATGAGAGAAAGGGAGGAGGGATGGAGAAAGGGAGTGAGGGAGAGGAGGGAGTGAGGGATGAGAAAGGGAGTGAGGGAGAGAAGGGAGTGAGGGAGGAGAAAGGGAGAGGGAGAGAGAAAGGGAGTGAGGGAGAGAGAAGGGAGTGAGGGAGAGAGAAAGGGAGTGAGGAGAGAGAGAGGGAGGAGGGAGAAAAAGGGAGTGAGGGAGAAAGGGAGGAGAGAGAAAGGGAGTGAGGGAGGGAGAAAGGGAGTGAGGGAGGGAGAAAGGGAGTGAGGGAGGGAGGGAGAAAGGGGGAGAAAGGGAGTGAGGGAGGGAGAAAGGGAGTGAGGGACGGAGGGAGAAAGGGAGGGAGAAAGGGAGTGAGGGACGGAGGGAGAGAGGGAGGAGGAGAAAGGGAGGGAGGGAGGGAGAGTTTAAGTGTGTAGGTTTTATGTGAGTTGTGAACATTTTCATACTATTTCTATGTGCCAAGGACTTCATTATCATTTCATCTGAAATTATATTTTATATCATGTGAAAAGCTTGTATATAGTGTAATGGATTTATCACCATGTAAATGAATGCCAAGAATTGTCCACCAGAAATGCTTCGACAGAAATATCTCAGTTTTAACAAATATATGGCCAATACATGTTTTGTCAATCTGACAGTAAAACTATATTTTTTGTAACTAATTAACTATGTGCATGAATCAAAATATATTTGTAAATATATTGCTTGTCTCTCAGTGGATTCATTGATTTTGGTTGACCTGACTATAACTACTTGAGTTGTTTGCACTGCAACAGTTAAACACGACAGGACATAGGGACATTCAATAACTAAAACAATTTTACCTATTTTTTTGGACTAAGTATATGTTTCACTTCGACTATGAGAGACTATTATATACCTATGTAATAAACTTGAAATGCACAGTATAAAAATACATCTACCTACCTGTGTTTACTTTATAAGTCATCCAGTGTTGACGTAAATCTACTTCATCCATATTGCAGTCATTGCCTTTCTGTTCTTTTATTTGTGATAAGTCAATCGCTGTAAAATTGTTGTAAAGACCAAACCTTGGGTGTTACAATGAGACCGTTTCTGTTTTAAGTGGGTGATGCCCAATCAAATAAAGCTATATGTCTATGACTCTCTATGGCAGTGTAACTCACTATTTGTTTTTGTAAGGTGACCAATTTGGTTGGAGACAATCATTCAGAGGGCCCCACAGATCTTTAATTTGTTATTTTTCTTCCAATATGCATGCAATCGATTTGATGTGCAGCACATCACAAATGTATACATGCACACATCAAATAGGCTACATCACATGTATAAGACCCATATTAAGGGTTACCTCAGTAGTTGGATGAACGAAAATGTCCCTTCTGCTCCTTGACTGAATTCATTCTAAATGTATACTCTGTTGTTGCTCTTTGTGAGGCAATCCAAGTGTGCATTGGTCAGTCTGTTTCTCGGTTTTTGTTTCACAATGTTGATTGTTGAAAATGTTGCTTCACATGAATAAGTGCTGACAAAAAAATGGTCACCTTTTGCACACACTGCTTCAGAAGTAGATACTCAGTCTGACACAAGGCTCCAGAAATGGGTAACACCTGATCATAGTTCACCTTGCAAGGTGTAATTTGCCAGTAGCTCCACTATCTCACTCTCTATTCCATTACAGTCAGTAGAGGGCTGTGATGACTGGGGTCAGAGATGACACTGGCACATGAAAGGGGTTCTCAATGAAGTTGAAAAACTCCTTGTACTCCATGTTATCCTTGAACCTTGACTCAAACGCCAACTTCAACTCTTCCAACAAATGCATCAGAGCTAAAATGTTGCAGTATGTCTGGGTTGGATGTGGTGACTGCTCCGAGTTGGGAAATGAACAAACTGTTTGTCAGGTATGAACAGTGTGGTTTTATTTTGAAATGCTGTGACCACACGCAGCATTTTGCCCAGAGATGTAGCTTTCCCTTGGAGCTGGAGAGTCACCGTGTTCAGGTGGCAGGTGATGTCCATTAACAAAGCCAGCTTTAATATCCACTGTGGATCATCCAGCTCCGGCTCCTCTCTCCCCTTGCATGCAACAAATTCACAGATTTGAGGGAGGAGAGAGAGAAATCTTTCCAAAACTTAGCCACAAGACAGCTATCTCATCTCATTATGAAATATCAAGTCGCCAAATTCTGTCTGCTATTCCACCAGAAACTCACGGAATTACCTGTGGTTCAGTAACCTCACAATAATAATGTTCACCACTTCCTGCATCACATTCTGTAAGTCACAGTCTTTGAGTTTACCCACAAGTGCTTCTTGATGAATGATACAATGAAACACATTGGGGAATATCCTCTCTCTTTCTCATCAGGCCTATGAGTCCCTTCTCCTTCCCTCGACTGTTTGGGGCACCATCAGTGCACACAGATGCCAGATTTGACCAGTCAATATTATTATCAGCAAAACATCAAATGACTTTCAGAATATCCTCTCCTTGTGTTTGTCCCTGAAGGAGCAGCAAACATAAACGTTCCTCTCTGAATGACCCAAACACATAATTGGGCAATGTCACTTACATCAGTGCTTTCATCAAGCGCAATACTAAAACACAGCACCCCGATTATGTCAGTAATCAGTTGCTTACCGATGTCCTCGCCATTGTCTTCTACGCGTCTTAGTCGAGTCTGAGAGTTGCAGTCCCTTAATTTGCTTTAAAATAGCTTCCTTGTTTGTGAAATCAGCATACAATATTTCGGCTGAGGCCTTGATTTTGCGAGTATCCATGCAATCTCATATGTTGCTTCTGTCGTTTTCTCTGCAACAGTGCTAGATCTGACCATCATTTTTTGTTGTCCTTTGAGTTGCGCTATTTGGTTGTTTCTGAGGTTGCTTTGTGGCGGATATGCTTTGTCAAAGTGAGCATAGTGTGACTGGAAATGTCAATCTATATTTGCTCGTTTTAAACAGCTGCCTGCCTTCTGGCAAATAAGTGAGCTAGTCCCATCATGCAGTACAGAAAAATACTTGTCCATTTCCCTTGAAACTTTGTGTTCTTCTTGAATCAACCATATCCTTCTCTTTGCCCCTGGAACAACATTAGCCACGTTAGCTGGCTGCGTTTCCCAGCCGCCATCTTCCTGATTTTCCTGGTTCTCCGGTGGTTGTTAGTTCATAGCTGTCACGTTGTTCTCTAGTTCTTGCCCCTCATTTTCATTGTCAATAGATATACGTTTCTTTTTTACAATAAATCGATCCAAAATTAGCTAGTAGCAACTGATGTGTCCGTCGCTGTAGCTGAGCAGTTGCGTTCTATTTCGGGCAAACGTTCTATTTCGGCCTTTCTGTTCAACAGCTGCGCTCTACTGCCATCTATCTGCCGTCTAGGGAACAATAGATGTATTCCATGAAGTGATTCAGGCCTGCATTAAACACATTGAAATGAAATTGTATCATTGTTATGTATTATGAATAGGAAAATCGCTGCGAGCCGCAAATTAAGGGAACGCGGGTCAGATGCGCAATGACTACCACTGCTCTATGGTGCTATTTTCACTACTTCACATTGGTGGTGGACATCTGAGCTGAGTGATTGACTCTGACTTCTTACAATTAAATTGTTCACGTCTAATGCATGTCTCCATATTTACCTTGACTTTCCACCTACTCAAAAGAGCCTTTAGGGACCATCCTAGCTGGTGACCAGGAGAGGTGCATTATGGGACCTTGTTATTGTGTTGTGTTTCCTCTGACCTTCACTCCGCCGTACCCATCCGACGGCATCCAGGTATGTTTATCAAGCACTAATGAATATTTACTCTGAGTAGACAGAGTCTTGTTTGTTTACCATTGCACCGGCACTGGTCGTGTACGTGTGTGTGTTTCTTAATCTCTCAGTTTCTAAATACAGTATAACCCTTTCAGTACAGCCTGTTCTCAGTAATCAAGCTGTGCTGGGTTGTGCTGGGTTGTGCTGGGTTATGCTGGGTTATGTTGTGCTGGGTTATGCTGGGTTATGCTGGGTTATGTTATGCTGGGTTATGCTGGGTTATGCTGGGTTGTGCTGGGTTATGCTGGGTTATGCTGGGTTATGCTGGGTTATGCTGGGTTATGCTGGGTTATGCTGGGTTATGCTGGGTTGTGCTGGGTTATGCTGGGTTATGCTGGGTTATGCTGGGTTATGCTGGGTTGTGCTGGGTTATGCTGGGTTATGCTGGGTTGTGCTGGGTTATGCTGGGTTGCTGGGTTGTGCTGGGTTATGCTGGGTTATGCTGGGTTATGCTGGGTTATGCTGGGTTATGTGCTGGGTTATGCTGGGTTGTGCTGGGTTATGCTGGGTTATGCTGGGTTGTGCTGGGTTATGCTGGGTTATGCTGGGTTATGCTGGGTTATGCTGGGTTATGCTGCTGGGTTATGCTGGGTTATGCTGGGTTGTGCTGGGTTATGCTGGGTTATGCTGGGTTATGCTGGGTTATGCTGGGTTGTGCTGGGTTATGCTGGGTTATGCTGGGTTATGCTGGGTTATGCTGGGTTGTGCTGGGTTATGCTGGGTTATGCTGGGTTGTGCTGGGTTATGCTGTTATGCTTGGGTTATGCTGGGTTATGCTGGGTTATGCTGGGTTATGTGGGTTATGCTGGGTTATGCTGGGTTATGCTGGGTTGTGCTGGGTTATGCTGGGTTATGCTGGGTTCGTCCGGGAGCCGACAGAGCTCCTCTCCCCAGGAAGGGTTATCAAAGCTAAAAAAACAATCTGGAACCCTTTTTCTAAAAGTGTACTGTTAAAGCTGGGTTATGCTGGGTTATGCTGGGTTATGCTGGGTTATGCTGGGTTGTGCTGGGTTATGCTGGGTTATGCTGGGTTGGGTGCTGGGTTGGCTGGGTTATGCTGGGTTGGAGTGCTGGGTTAATGCTGGGTTATGCTGGGTTATGCTGGGTTGTGCTGCTGCTCACAGGGTTATGCTGGGTTATGGGTTGGCGGAGGGGTTATGCGCAGGATGCTGGGTTGTGCTGTGCTGGGTTATGCTGGGTTGTGCTGGGTTATGCAGGTTATGCTGGGTTATGCTGGGTTGTGCTGGGTTATGCTTATGCTGGGTTACCAGAAGTGAGGACCAATCCATTTCCTTCACTTGTCAGCAGCCATACACACTCAGAAATAAAGGTTATCTATAACCTTAAAAAGGTTATTTGGCCTTCCCGTAGGAAAACGTTTTGAAGAACCCTTTTCAGTTCCAGGTAGAACCCTTTCCAAAGAGAATTCAACATGGAACCCAAAAGGGTTCTACCTGGAACCAAAAAGGGTTCTCCTATCAGGACAGCTAAAAAAAGAGCAATCTGGAACCCTTTTTCTAAAAGGGTACTGTTAAAGGAAACAAGGGAGTTTCTATGGTAGTCTGCGACAAATAGAAAAACCTGCCCCCTCCAGGATCTGTTCACAAAGTAAATTCACCTCTCCTGTAACACTTAGTACTTGAGTGAAGGGTAGACATGTCACATGCTCATCTGTGATTTTTGGTCATACTGTATCTAACCCTCACTGGAGGATGATATTAAAATGGATGTTTGGTTTTAAATCAAATCAAATTGTTTTTGTCACATGTGCTGAATACAACAGTTGGAGACCTTACAGCGAAATGCTTACAATCCCTTAACCAACAATGCAGTTTTAAGATTAACAAATTGAACAGCAGCATTAAATAACAATAGCGGGGCTATATACAGGGGGTACCGGTACAGAGTCAATGTGCGGGGGCACCGGTGTCAAAGTAATTGAGGTAATATGTACATGTAGGTGGAGTTATTAAAGTGACTATCTGTAGATAATAGAGAGTAGCAGCAGCGTAGAAGGGGTGGGGGGTGGGGGGGCAATGCAAATAGTCTGAGTAGCCATTTGATTACATGTTCAGGAGTCTTATGGCTTGGGGAAAGAAGCTGTTCAGAAGTCTCTTGGACCTAGACTTGCCGCTCCGAAACCACTTACCGTGCGGTAGCAGGGAACAGTCAATGTCTAGGGAGGCTGGAGTCTTTGACCATTTTTAGGGCCTTCCTCTGACACCGCCTGGTATAGAGGTCCTGGATGGCAGAGCTACCCTCTGTAATGCCTTGCGGTTGGACGCCGAGCAGTTTCCATACAAGGCAGTGATGAAACCCGTCAGGATGCTCTCAATGATGCAGCTCTAAAACCTTTTGAGGATCTGAGGACCAAACTCCTGAGGGGGAATATATTTTGTCGTGCCCTCGTCATAACTGTATTAGTGTGCTTGGACCATGTTAGTGATGTGGACGCCAAGGAACTTGAAGCTCTTAACCTGCTCCACTACAGCCCCGTCGATTAGAAATGGGGTTGTGCTCGGTCCTCCTTTTCCTGTAGTCCACGATCATCTCCTTTGTCTTGAGCACGATGAGGGAGAGGTTGTTGTCCTTGCACCACACGGTCTCTGACCTCCTCTCTATAGGCTGTCTCGTCGTTGTCGGTGATCAGGCCTACCACTGTTGTGTCATCTGCAAACTTAATGATAGTGTTGGAGTCGTGCCTGGCCATGCAGTCATGAGTGAACAGGGAGTACAGAGGGGTGTCATGAGAATTTTGTTATCGATGTTCAAAAACTTAAATTAATCTACTCAGTCTGCAACCCAGAGTTTGTAAGATTCTGGTTGAATAAAGCAGACAAGAGTCCCGGCTTACAAAAATCAAAGTGTTTATTCACGAGAACGTTCTGAAGTCCATTATACAAAGACATGCATTTTATAGCTGCACACATACTTCCACACAAACAGTAGGAGAGTTTTATCACAGTTCTCAACACTGTGTATCACTGCCCAGCCAACAGTTCCATTCCCCAAGATTGGGGAAACCTTGAGAAGTACTCCCTTTGCTATCATAGGTTCCTCAGAGGCTTAGCCAGGTCGGTCCAAACACAGTTTAACTGTTCTCGGTATCTTTCTTCGGCCCCCACATACAAGTTCAAATCCTGAGCTACGCCTTGCTCAGACAGTCTGTGTTTTTCCGCTATACAGACAAATTGTTTAAACCTAATTCTGACTAAAACTACACACATCATTAGATTATAATTTTATGATTCTAATTAATTTCATACAATTATAAGGCTTCAGAGTGGAATTATTTAATCATCTTTCAACATTTAAATTATTTTATCAAGGGGACTGAGCACACACCCCTGAGGGGCCCCCGTATTGAGAATCAGTGTAGCGGATGTGTTGTTACCTACCCTTACCACCTGGGGACAGCCCATCAGGAAGTCCAGGATCCAGTTGCAGAGGGAGGTGTTTAGTCCCAGGGTCCTTAGGTTAGTGCTGAGCTTTGAGGGCACTATGGTGTTGAACGCTGAGCTGTAGTCAATGAATAGCATTTTAAAATAGGTGTTCCTTTTGTCTAGGTGTGAAAGAGCAGTGTGAAGTGCAATAGAGATTGCATCTACTGTGGATCTGTTGGGGCGGTATGCAAATTGGAGTGGGTCTATGGTTTCTTGGGCACAGGGACTATGGTGGTCTGCTTGAAACATATTGGTATTATAGATTCAACAAGTAAAACATGAGCTGGCACACACCCAGAAAAAAATGTTTGTGTGGAGGTATGTTTAATACGCCATAAACTATAGTTTTTTTTAACAGTTAGACCATTTCATTTTAATTAACTTAATCATTATGACATACCCGTCACTATTGTCATTGGTTGCACTAATTGCACTGTTTGCATACATAACCTGGTTCAAGTATTCATGACATTACCCTGAGGATGACACTGTGATGCCGAAATGTTAGTAAATACCCATTAACTTGCTGGGAGTTAATAGATGGAGTGTGAAACTTTCTTTATTTTGATGGTATTACAGACTCAGACAGGGAGAGGTTGAAAATGTCAGTGAAGGCACGACATTTGGTCAGCGCATGCTCGGAGTACACGTCCCAGTAATCCGTCTAGTCCTGCGGCCTTGTGAATATTGACCTGTTTAAAGGTCTTACTTACACCAGCTGCAAAGAACGTGATCACACAGTTGTCCGGAACAGCTGATTCTCTCATGCATGATTCAGTATTACTTGCCTCGAAGTGAGCATATAAGTTATTTAGCTCATCTGGTTGGCTTGCGTCACTGGGGAGCTCTTGGTTGTGCTTCACTTTGTAGTCTGTAATAGTTTTCAAGCCCTGCCACATCTGACGAGCATCAGAGCCGGTGTAGTACGATTTGATCTTAGTTATGTTTTGACGCTTTGCCTGTTTGATGGTTCGTTGGCGGGCAAAGCAGGATTTCTTATAAGACCTGGGTTAGAGGCCCGCTCCTTGAAGCGGCAGCTCTACCCTTTAGCTCAGTGTGAATGTTGCCTGTAATCCATGGCTTCTGGTTGGGGGTATGCACGTACAGTCACTGTGGGGATGACGTCATCGATGCACTTAATTATTAAGCCAGTGACTAATGTGGTGTACTCCTCAATGCCATCGGAAGAATCACGGAACATATTCCAGTATGTGCTAGCAAAACAGTCCTGTAGTTTAGCATCTGCTTCACCTGACCACTTTTTTCATAGACTGAGTCACTGGTGCTTCCTGCTTGAATTTTTGCTTGTAAGCAGGAATCAGGAGGATAGAATTATGGTCAGATTTGCCAAATGGAGGGTGAGAGAGAGCTTTGCACACGTCTCTGTGTGTTAAGTAAAGGTGGTCTAGAGTTTTTCTTTTGCACGTTTAACATGCTGATAGAAATTAGGTAAAACTGATTTAAGTTTCCCTGCATTAAAGTTCCCGGCCACTAGGAGCGCCGACTATGGATGAGCGTTTTCCTGTTTGCTTATGGCAGTATACAGTTAATTGAGTGCGGTTTTAGTGCCAGGATCGGTCTGTGGTGGTATGTAGACAGCTATGAAAAATACAGATGAAAACTCTCTAGGTAGATAGTGTGGTCTACATCTTATCATGAGACACTCTACCTCAGGCGAGCAAAACCTCGAGACTTCCTTAGATATCGTGCACCAGCTGTTGTTTACAAATATGCATAGGCCCCACCCCGTGTCTTACCAGATCCTGTTGTTCTATCCTGCCGATAGAGTGTATAATCCACCAGCTGAATGTTATTTATGTTATCGTTCAGCCACAACTCGGTGAAACATAAGATATGACAGTTTTTAATGTCCCATTGGTAATATATACGTGCTTTCAGTTCGTCCCATTTATTTTCCAGCGATTGAACGTTAGCTAGCAGTATGGATGGCAAAGGCAGATTAGCCACTCTGTCACGCTTGCTCCCGTCCCTCCCTGGCGCTCGAGGGCACTCCTGCCACCATCTGTCACGGTCATCCTCCTCTTCATCTAAAGAGGAGAGGCGAGAAGGATCGGAGGACCAAAATGCGGCGTGGTATGTGTTCATCATTAATTTTATTAAAGAAAACACTGAACACTGAAACACTATACAAAAACAATAACCAAAATAACAACCGTGAAGCTAATGAGATCTGTACTGAAACAAGCAATCAACATAGACAATCACTCACAAAGAAACAGTGCAACCCAGGCTACCTAAGTATGATTCTCAATCAGAGACAACTAATGACACCTGCCTCTGATTGAGAACCATACTAGGCCGAAACATAGAAATCCCCAAATCATAGAAAATCAAACATAGACTGCCCTCCCCAACTCACGCCCTGACCATACTAAATAATGAATACAAAACAAAGGAAATAAAGGTCAGAACGTGACACCATCATTACGGCACACCTGCTTCTCTTGCCACACGCAACAGCGATTCATTGGACTCATTTGGACTCAATGTGTTATTAACTCCCCTATATCTGTCTGTTTCCCAGTTCTGTTCCACGCTTCTGCATTAATTGTCATATGTTGTTGTGTTACCCGGTTCTGAAGCTGTTCCTGTTCTGTTCCATGTCTGTGCTAAATTAAATGTTCACTCTCCGTACCTGCTTCACTAATCCAGTGTCAGTTCTTACACACCTGTCACCTGATATCCTCACAAGGCACCTCGATCTCTTTCCACAAAATCTCAGTTTCTTTCTCCAGTGAATGGCAGGGATGAGGATCTGTTCGGGTTTTGGTGTATATCCTTCCCGTTCGACTCATTAAAGAAAAATTATTTGTCCAATTCGAGTTGAGTAATCGCTGTTCTGATGTCCAGAAGATATTTTTGCTCATAAGAGACGTTAGCAGCAACATTATGTACAAAACAATGCATTGTTATAAACAATGCAGAAAAACAAACAAAATAGCATGGTTGGTTAAGAAACAATAAACCGGCAGCCATCCCCTCCGGCGCCATCATATATCATATTTCAGTCGGATACCTACGTTAATACAACCTCTCCATCTCAGGTAAACCATGTGCTTTTCTGTAACGTGAAAGTGGGGGCAGGAGATCTTCCCTTGGGGGTGGATGAATGAGCCGAGGAATTAAAATAAGTGAGTGAGAGTGAGAAGGGTGATGGTTTCAAGGGATGAAGGAGACTAAAACAGGTTGGGTGGAGCTTTTATTAAAAGAGGGGGAATGAGAGAACCAGTCTAGAATAAAAGGAGGATATAGACTGAAAAATGGAGGAAAATGAAAAATAAAAAAAGTTATTTTTTTAAAGAAGAGGAGGAATGAGAAGAATGAAAGTGGGGGATAGTAGAGGATGAAAGAGAGGGAGATAGGGAGGTCAGAAGAAGGAGGGAACCCTGTAAACCAAAACTGGCTCTGTGAATGAACCAAGAACATTTAATTCTGGGAAAGGCGTAGCTTAGAAAATACCCCCAGAAGTTATAACAAATCTGTCCTGTTGTGTTTATGGTTATACAATGTTGGTATAAGAGTAATATAAAACATTCCTCTGATGTTGCAAGAATGTTAAAGTTCCGAAAACATTTAATTATGAAAATAGTTTGGGGACATTACAAGATACAGGTTCTCAAAACACAAAAAAATACTGTTGAGGATTTACTGATGTTTGACAGTTCATGTAGAAACACATATGGCAATTATTTATTATTTAACAGTTTATTAGACATTGATTATACAAACATACTTTCACAGTATTTCTTGAAAGTCGCCTGCAGGGATTCAAACCTGTAGCTTTGTAGTGTCATCTCTGGAATGAATCCCCTCCACCACTGAAATGGGACAAACACAAATATAAAGCTGTTCACAACTTTACTCTGACTTTCAGGTTGTGGTCTTTGTCTTTGCAGAGAGAGGATAACTAAGGGCTCTATTCAAGCAGCTTCGTTTTAGCTGACATCCACATAGGTTGTCTTGGCGATGACGGCAGTCGTTGCCATTGGCTGCACATAGCCATATTAACAGAAATCCAATTCAGTCGTGTTTACAACTTCGAACAGTGAAATGTCAGATCTACACGTCCATTATGACGATAGAAACCCTCATTATTTTGTTTTATGATTTTTCAGTTTGACTGTAATTATTTCTATATAGCCTACACGTTCTCGTTCTGGACTGCTAACGCAGGAGGGACTGGTGTGGCTTCGTGACAATGATCGCAAGAACAGGAGCTCACCGATTTGATGGCTCAGCTATTTTCATTTTTTTCCCGTTCAAGTACGGGCTCTAGCTGGGCCACTCAAGGACAATTGGAGACTTGTCCTGATGCCACTCCTGCATTGTCTTGGCTGTGTGCTTTTGGTCATTGTCCTGTTGGAAGGTGAACCTTCGACTCAGTCTGAGTGGTCCTGAGCCCTCTGGAGCAGGTTTTCATCAAGGATCTCTCTGTACTTTGCTCTGTTAATCTTTCCCTCAATCCCGACTAGTCTCCTAGTCCCTCCTGCTGAAAAACAACATGATGCTGCCACCACCATGCTTCACTGTAGTGATGGTGCCAGATTTCCTCCAGACATGATGCTTGGCATTCAGGCCACAGAGTTCAATCTTGGTTCTCAGAGAAACTTTTTTCTCATGGTCTGAGAGTCCTTTAGGTGCCTTTTGGCAAATTCCAAGCGGGCTGTCATGTGCCTTTTACTGAGGAGTGGCATCAGTCTGGCCACTCTACCATGAAGGCCTCATTGGTGGAGTGCTGCAGAGATGGTTGTCCTTCTGGAAGGTTCTCCCATCTCCACAGAGGCACTCTGGAGTTCTGTTAAAGTGACCATCGGGTTCTTGGTCACCTCCCTGACCAAGGCCCTTCTGCCCCGATTGCTCAGTTTGGCTGGGCGGCCAGTTCTAGGAAGAGTCTTGGTGGTTCCAAACTTCTTCCATTTAAGAATGATGGAGGCCATTGTGTTCTTGGGGACCTTCAATGCTGCAGAAATTTGTTGGTACCCTTCTCCAGATCTGTGCGTTGACACAATCCTGTCTCGGAGCTCTACGGACAATTCCTTCGACTTCATGGCTTGGTTTTTGCTCTGACAGTCACTGTCAACTGTGGAACCTTATAGGTGTGTGCCTTTCCAAATCATGTGCAACCAATTGAATTTACCACAGGTGGATTTCAATTAAGTTGTAGATGCATCTCAAGGATGATCAAAGGAAACAGGGTGCACCTGAGCTTAATTTCGAGTCTCATAGCAAAGGATCTGAATACTTATGTAAATAAGGTATTTCTGTATTTTATTTGTAATACATTAGCAACATTTTGTAAAAACCTGTTTTCGCTTTGTGATTATGGAGTATTGCGTGTAGATTGATGAGTGGGGAAAAATGAATACATTTGTAAATAAAATACGTTACGTAATGTAACAAAATAATGTAATG
Organism: Oncorhynchus masou masou; assembly: GCF_036934945.1. Taxonomy (NCBI): domain Eukaryota; kingdom Metazoa; phylum Chordata; class Actinopteri; order Salmoniformes; family Salmonidae; genus Oncorhynchus; species Oncorhynchus masou. The sequence continues at coordinate 15,680,639 of NC_088236.1, read as the reverse complement.
TAACAAAATAATGTAATGTAACAAAATAACGTAATGTAACAAAATAATGTAATGTAACAAAATAATGTAATGTAACAAAATAATGTAATGTAACAAAAAACGTAATGTAACAAAATAATGTAATGTAACAAAATAATGTAATGTAACAAAATAACGTAATGTAACAAAATAATGTAATGTAACAAAATAATGTAATGTAACAAAATAATGTAATGTAACAAAATAATGTAATGTAACAAAATGTGAAAAAATGTAAGGGGTCTGAATACTTTCCGAATGCACTGTATATAATATATAATAAGAAATAATAAAACACAAAAACACTCAAGCCTGAAAAACACTTTTAAATTATATTCATCACATCCTCAAAACAGATGGCAATTGCCTCTACCTCAGCAGGCCTACGCAGGCCAGATGGCAGTCTTAGATGACTCTTTAAAAGGGCAATCAAACCCTGAGATCAGCTTTAATGGAAGACATGGTTTGCTGGCTGACAGCGTAGCAAACTCTCTACTTAGCCCAGGCATGGGTCCTGGAGTACTTAGCTGAGTCACATTACACGCAACACTTTCTGGGGTTGCATTGAGAATTCAGAGAGTTAGAGTTCATTTTTTGGGGTAACCCGAACAGCTTCATGTCTATTCCCCATCTCAATCCTAACCCTAGCCACAACCCTAACTCTAACCCTGAACCAGGTACAGTGTAATGACAGACAGACAGACAGACAGACAGACAGACAGACAGACAGACAGACAGACAGACAGACAGACAGACAGACAGACAGACAGACAGACAGACAGACAGACAGACAGACAGACAGACAGACAGACAGACAGACAGACAGACAGACAGGTGGTTATCCAGAGGGGATACATTAACATCCCTAGTCAGACAAATATGACTTTCCTATTCTAGTGGAGGAGTTTCATATTTCACTGGAGGAGTTTCATATTTCACTGGAGGGTTACATAGTTTCCACCTGCTTATTCAGACCATCCATTACACTGGCAGCCTGCAGGGGCTCGATATGCATACAGACCTGTTAGCTCCCTCTGCCTTCAGGGACACACTGACAGCTGATGTACGTCAACAATTATAAGTGGATGTAGTTTCCTCACATTTGAACATTACGCTCCCTGCATAAACAGCAGGGGATCCATCCTGGGTTTCTCTGTGGATCCAAATCATGTCAGGATATGTGCTCCTTCAATATGAGTAAATATCAGTTTTTCAAATAGAGGGTAGGATTTGGCAACTATGTAATGCGTGTGTGCGTGCGTGAGTGATTGAGTGCCTGCATGCCTACGTGTGTGTCTATGTGTATGTCTACGTCTCCTTAGCCACCACCTTGTCACCATTATCTGCTAAATTATATTTTTGGTCAGCAGGCTAATAACAGCCCTACAGAGAGAGCTTGGTGTTTCATCATACACAGCAGGACTTCCTACAGATGTCAACAACAACAACACAAATCAAAAAAGTCTACTTTGTCTCATACATACTTGATCCAGCTTACTGTAATTGTTGGAGATGCCAGTAGTGCCAGACACGTGAGGGTGAAACAGCTCTATGTTGCCCCCTAGTGTTTTGCAGAGTGTATTGCTTATCTCAGGCAGCAAATGCATGCAGCCAGTACAGTTGGACCATTGTTGAGTAAAAGTGTAAAACTGCTACCTATCTTTGTTTTTTCCCCTTGTCTTCACTGAGAACTGGGAAGGTGAAACACCTACTAGACATCCTCCATATTGCTTTAAAGCTGAGATCCAGCTGGTTGCCCCAGGCAGGCACATTTCTTATTGTTTTTGTTTTGTTTATGAAATGGGGCAAAGGAGCATCCTACATCGTGGTAAAAGTAATTCTTAGTAAATAGATTACCACAGTAAGAGTCATGATACCCATTAAGTAAAAATACTTTAAAGTACTACTTAAGTTGTTTTTGGGGGTATCTGTACTTTACTATTTATATTTTTGACATAATTTACTTCACTACATTCCTAAATAAAATAATGTACTTTGTCTTCCTTCAATTTTCCCTGACACCCAAAAGTACTCATTAAGTTTTAATGCTTAGCAAAACAGAAAACGGTCCAATTCACCAACTTATCAACAGAACCTCCCTGGTCATCCCTCATGCCTCTGATCTGGCGGACTCACTAAACGCAAATTCATCATTTGTAAATGATGTCTGACTGTTGGAGTGTGCCCCTGGCTAACTGTACATTTAAAAAAATCAAGACAATTGTGCATTCTAGTTTGTTTAATATAAGGAATTTTAAATTCTTTATACTTTCACTTTTGATACCTAAGTATATATAAAACCAAATGCTTTTAGGGCTGGTTTCACAGACGGGGCTTAGATTAAGCCAGGAGTAGGCCTTAAATGTGTACTCGTTAAACTAGGACATTTTAGTAGCTTTCATGAACGTGAAATGAAATGCTAATTTGGATATCATAAAGAACGACAAATGCCATGATGACCTGGACAAAACTGCCGAATTGAGGCAAAAGGTAAGAATTTAACTATTTAACTAACTAATGTTATCAAAATGTAATAATTCATAAATTGCCTAAATTTCTATCAATTGCCAATTCTGTGACCTGTCTTGTGCAAGTTTAAATTGACACAATACCTGTTAGAAAAGGTTTCAGCTGGAGACGACGTGCACAAGCTTGCAGGGATTTGTAGCTTTGAATGATATCTACTCTGACGGTAATGACCATTTTCTAATCTGAGAGTAAATAGAGCCGAATATATGGAAAAAATTCACCTTGTCCGAGAGAGATTTAGATGGTTATCAAAACGTCATGACAGGGTAAGCCTACACGAAACAGTCTTTATTTTAAGTGTTTCTAAAATCCCCTTTGGGAAAAATGAATGGTGGAAAAACTATTGGAATCATTTCCCTGTTGATCTGCTAGGTGTTATGGGTACTATGACACCTCCACTGTGGGGCTCTGTACTCTGCTGTTCTATTGCACTTCCATTGATGTGCAATTATGTCAGAGAAAAAACAACAACAAAGTTTGTGTTTTGAAGTAATTTCTTTGTTAATAATATAATAATGCAAACGGACGAGGCAGTTTCACCGCTATGGATTCCAGCTTTAAGGGCTGCTGAACTGGTTGATATAGCCTTAGTTGCAGTCCTCTTCATTGAGAAATGCTACTTGAGAATGAGATTTAGGTCTTGGAGGCGTGCTTTGATGTGGGTGTCTCTTGAGTGTTTGTTCACACATGGGAAGCGCTTGTACATTCACTCTGCCAAAACAGTACACAGTTAGAGTCACTCATCATTTTGCCAATTAGCTTCAGCCTGCTGGTGTGCAACTGTGGCAAACACAGTTGGTTTGACTTTGGATAGAATAAATTACACCATGTATATGGGTCAATATTTTCATGTTGAACACTTTTACTTTGTCATTATATGCTTATTTCTATATGTATTTATACAATTTATAGTTGGTTTGAGGTTTTTAAGTCATTGAAATTAGGAGCTATTGAAATGTACAAATGTTGTCCCATGTACATTGTGTAATTTACTAATAGTCTTGCAATAGTTGCAAGTTCAAATCCCCAAGCTGACAAGGTACTAATCTGTCGTTCTGCCCCCGAACAGGCAGTTAACCCACTGTTCCTAGGCCATCATTGAAAATAAGAATTTGTTCTTAACTGACTTGCCTAGTTAAATAAAAAATGTAAAAAAAACTAACCTCATGGATATCCAAAATCAAACTAAATTTACCACGGTCAGTATGTGCTCCGCACCCATATGTTGGTAATTACAATAAGGTTGCGTGCAACTGCACTCCGAATTGATGATTTCTTGGGTGCTGTGGACCTGTGGGCAGGGTTGAAATAAACCCAACACAAGGAAACTTCTGTACCCAAGATTCCTTACAAATCTCTGTCGTGGACGCTACTGACTGTACGACCAAAATTAACCTATTTACAATTTGTAGTACATTTTGACACTAAAATAACTCTTTCTGACTCCTATCGATGCCACATAGGCCTTTCAGTTACTCTTGAACCTTATTCTCTATTTTCAGATCACTGCTGATAGGGAGCAAAAGAGGAGATGATCACTCATCCCCATACTGTTTATATTTATTTACTTTTCTGCTCTTTTGCACACCAGTATCTCTACCTGTACATGACCATCTGATCATTTATCACTCCAGTGTTAATCTGCAAAATTGTAATTATTCGCCTACCTCCTCATGCCTTTTGCACACAATGTATATAGACTATTTTTTTCTAATGTGTTATTGACTTGTTTATTGTTTACTCCATGTGTAACTCTGTGTTGTCTGTTCACACTGTTATGCTTTATATTGGCCAGGTCGCAGTTGTAAATGAGAACTTGTTCTCAACTAGCCTACCTGGTTAAATAAAGATGAAATAAAAATAAATAAATACATTAAACTGCAGATAGGGAGCAAAAGAGGAGACGATCACTGCAGATAGGAGGCAAAAGAGGAGACGATCACTGCAATTAGGGAGTAAAAGAGGAGACGATCACTGCAGATAGGAGGCAAAAGAGGAGACGATCACTGCAGATAGGGAGCAAAAGAGGAGACGATCACTGCAGATAGGGAGCAAAAGAGGAGACGATCACTGCAAATAGGGAGCAAAAGAGGAGACGATCACTGCAAATAAGGAGTAAAAGAGGAGACGATCACGGCAGATAGGGAGTAAAAGAGGAGACGATCACTGCTGATAGGGAGTAAAAGAGGAGACGATCACTACTGATAGGGAGCAAAAGAGGAGACGATCACTGCTGATAGGGAGTAAAAGAGGAGACGATCACTGCTGATAGGGAGCAAAAGAGGAGACGATCACTACTGATAGCGAGCAAAAGAGGAGACGATCACTGCTGATAGGGAGCAAAAGAGGAGACGATCACTGCAAATAAGGAGTAAAAGAGGAGACGATCACTGCAGATAGGGAGTAAAAGAGGAGACGATCACTGCTGATAGGGAGTAAAAGAGGAGACGATCACTGCTGATAGGGAGCAAAAGAGGAGACGATCACTGCAGATAAGGAGTAAAAGAGGAGACGATCACTGCAAATAGGGAGCAAAAGAGGAGACGATCACTGCAAATAAGGAGTAAAAGAGGAGACGATCACTGCAAATAGGGAGTAAAAGAGGAGACAATCACTGCAAATAAGGAGTAAAAGAGGAGACGATCACCGCAAATAAGGAGTAAAAGAGGAGACGATCACTGCAGATAGGGAGTAAAAGAGGAGACAATCACTGCAAATAAGGAGTAAAAGAGGAGACGATCACTGCGGATAGGGAGCGAAAGAGGAGACGATCACTGCAAATAGGGAGTAAAAGAGGAGACGATCACTGCAAATAGGGAGCAAAAGAGAAAATGATCACTGCAGATAGGGAGTAAAAGAGGAGACGATCACTGCAGATAGGGAGTAAAAGAGGAGACGATCACTGCTGATAGGGAGTAAAAGAGGAGACGATCACTGCAGATAGGGAGTAAAAGAGGAGACGATCACTGCAAATAAGGAGTAAAAGAGGAGACGATCACTGCTGATAGGGAGTAAAAGAGGAGACGATCACTGCAAATAGGGAGTAAAAGAGGAGACGATCACTGCAAATAGGGGCAAAAGAGAACAATCACTGCAAATAGGGAGAAAAGAGGAGACGATCACTGCAGATAGGGAGCAAAAGAGGAGACGATCACTGCAGATAGGGAGCGAAAGAGGAGACGATCACTGCAAATAGGGAGTAAAAGAGGAGACGATCACTGCAAATAAGGAGTAAAAGAGGAGACGATCACTGCAGATAGGGAGCAAAAGAGAACATGATCACTGCTGATAGGGAGCAAAAGAGGAGACGATCACTGCAGATAGTGAGCAAAAGAGGAGACGATCACTGCAGATAAGGAGTAAAAGAGGAGACGATCACTGCAAATAAGGAGTAAAAGAGGAGACGATCACTGCTGATAGGGAGCAAAAGAGGAGACGATCACTGCAAATAGGGGGTAAAAGAGGAGACAATCACTGCAAATAAGGAGTAAAAGAGGAGACGATCACCGCAAATAAGGAGTAAAAGAGGAGACGATCACTGCAGATAGGGAGTAAAAGAGGAGACAATCACTGCAAATAAGGAGTAAAAGAGGAGACGATCACTGCTGATAGGGAGCAAAAGAGGAGACGATCACTGCAAATAGGGAGCAAAAGAGAACATGATCACTGCTGATAGGGAGTAAAAGAGGAGACGATCACTGCAGATAGGGAGTAAAAGAGGAGACGATCACTGCAGATAGGGAGCAAAAGAGAACATGATCACTGCTGATAGGGAGCAAAAGAGGAGACGATCACTGCTGATAGGGAGTAAAAGAGGAGACGATCACTGCAAATAGGGAGCAAAAGAGGAGACGATCACTGCTGATAGGGAGTAAAAGAGGAGAAGATCACTGCTGATAGGGAGCAAAAGAGGAGACGATCACTGCAAATAAGGAGTAAAAGAGGAGACGATCACTGCTGATAGGGAGTAAAAGAGGAGAAGATCACTGCTGATAGTGAGCAAAAGAGGAGACGATCACTACTGATAGGGAGCAAAAGAGGAGACGATCACTGCTGATAGGGAGTAAAAGAGGAGACGATCACTGCAAATAGGGAGTAAAAGAGGAGACGATCACTGCAGATAGGGAGTAAAAGAGGAGACGATCACTGCTGATAGGGAGTAAAAGAGGAGACGATCACTGCAGACAGGGAGTAAAAGAGGAGATGATCACTGCAGATAATTAGTAAAAGAGGAGACGATCACTGCAAATAAGGAGTAAAAGAGGAGACGATCACTGCAGATAGGGAGTAAAAGAGGAGACGATCACTGCAAATAAGGAGTAAAAGAGGAGACAATCACTGCGGATAGGGAGCGAAAGAGGAGACGATCACTGCAAATAAGGAGTAAAAGAGGAGACGATCACTGCTGATAGGGAGCAAAAGAGGAGACGATCACTGCAAATAGGGAGTAAAAGAGGAGACGATCACTGCAAATAAGGAGTAAAAGAGGAGACGATCACTGCAGATAGGAGTAAAAGAGGAGACGATCACTGCAAATAGGGAGTAAAAGAGGAGACGATCACTGCAGATAGGGAGCAAAAGAGAACATGATCACTGCTGATAGGGAGCAAAAGAGGAGACGATCACTGCAGATAGTGAGCAAAAGAGGAGACGATCACTGCAGATAGGGAGTAAAAGAGGAGACGATAACTGCAATTAGGGAGTAAAAGAGGAGACGATCACTGCTGATAGGGAGCAAAAGAGGAGACGATCACTGCTGATAGGGAGCAAAAGAGGAGACGATCACTGCTGATAGGGAGCAAAAGAGGAGACGATCACTGCTGATAGGGAGCAAAAGAGGAGACGATCACTGCTGATAGGGAGTAAAAGAGGAGACGATCACTGCAGATAGGGAGTAAAAGAGGAGATGATCACTGCAGATAGGGAGCAAAAGAGGAGACGATCACTGCAGTTTGGGAGCAAAAGAGGAGACAAGAGAAAATCCCTTTTGACTGTTTCTGTTTTAGAATAATAATTGTATTTTTGTAAGGTCACAACGAGAGTAGTTCTGGCAGAAGAACAATCAAACAATAATGTATGTTCTCCTTCTCTAATGTAAAAAGAAACATTCTGGTTCCTTGGAAGGAAAGAAAAGTTCCTTAGAATAATCTCTTCCCGCAATTATCTGACCCTTTAGCAGGAAGGGTCCTTTAGCAGGAAGGGTTCACATACTTTTTGTGTATGTGCGCGTGCGTGTGCACGCGCGTGTGTGTCAGGGTTTTCCTGTGGTGAAGTAGAGGAGGACCAAAACGCAGCATGGTTATATTGATTCATGTTTAATAAAAACAGATAAACATGAACACTACAAAACAATAAACGTGGAAAACCAAAAACAGCCCTATCTGGTGCAAAACACAGAGACAGGAACAATCACCCACAAACACACAATGAAACAAAAGCTACCTAAGTATGATTCTCAATCAGAGACAACTAATGACACCTGCCTCTGATTGAGAACCATACTAGGCCAAAACATAGAAATACCCCAAAACATAGAAAAACAAACATAGACTGCCCATCCAACTCACGCCCTGACCATACTAAATAAATACAAAACAAAGGAAATAAAGGTCAGAACGTGACAGTGTGTGTGTGTATGTGTGTGTGTGTGTGTGTGTGTGTGTGTTTTTTGTGAACGGGAGAGAGACACTGAACTATATAATACTTTGAAATGTCCACAGCCACAGAGAGGTCATGTACACACTCACCATGAAGGTAAGCTGATTCACATTTATTCCCTACTTACCTCTTTTAATATACTCAGATGATTTCTACTATTAATCAAGTGGTTCAAAACAGTTGTGCTGTATAGTCTTAGACTTCAATTCAATCCGATGGAGCATTAACCCGCGTTGGCAGACATCCTCATAGCTGATGTCTTGGAGGTGGTAGAGTAAGTGCGGCAGGAGCTGTCAAATTTAGGTGGCTGCTCTTGTGTGACACAACCACTCCCGTCCTTATTATCCGCGATACAAGTTCAAACCACTCCCGTCCTTATTTTCCACGTTACAAACCACTCCCTTCATTATTATCCACGTTACAAACCACTCCCGTCCTTATTTTACACGTTACAAACCACTCCCTTCATTATTATCCACGTTACAAACCACTCCCTTCCTTGTTATCCACGTTACAAACCACTCCCTTCATTATTATCCACGTTACAAACCACTCCCTTCATTATTATCCACGTTACAAACCATTATCTCCACTCCCTTCATTATTATCCACGTTACAAACCACTCCCTTCATTATTATCCATTATTATCCACGTTACAAACCACTCCCTTCATTATTATCCACGTTACAAACCACTCCCTTCCTTATTATCCATGTTACAAACCACTCCCTTCATTATTATCCACGTTACAAACCACTCCCTTCATTATTATCCACGTTACACACCACTCCCTTCATTATTATCCACGTTACAAACCACTCCCTTCATTATTATCCACGTTACAAACCACTCCCTTCATTATTATCCACGTTACAAACCACTCCCCCTTCATTATTATCCACGTTACAAACCACTCCCTTCATTATTATCCACGTTACAAACCACTCCCTTCATTATTATCCACGTTACAAACCACTCCCTTCCTTATTATCCACGTTACAAACCACTCCCTTCATTATTATCCACGTTACAAACCACTCCCTTCATTATTACCACGTTACAAACCACTCCCTTCATTATTATCCGCGTTACAAACCGTTCCCTTCCTTTCTATCAAAACGGAGATAGAAAGTGTAGGCTAATGCATGTTTTGATGTTAATTTGGATGGGGGGGGTGAAGGTGAAGACAATTAGAACAGGCATTCCAGTGTTTGAACTTCTAACGTGACTACATGGGATTTGTCAGATTATAAAGTCGGGTGTGTCCATGATAAACTAGCACACGGAGCTCCTCCGACACAGCCAAAACAACCACTGTGGGTGTCGGCTAGCACGGATCTGATAGAATCCTTAGACTTTTGAAAGAGTTGTAAAATACACTAAGTAAATAGAATTTAACCGCAGCATTCCTCCTCTCCTCTCCTCTCCTCTCCCCTCCTCTCCTCTCCTCTCCTCTCCTCTCCTCTCCTCTCCTCTCCTCTCCTCTCCTCTCCTCTCCTCTCCTCTCCTCTCCTCTCCTCTCCTCTCCTCTCCTCACCCAATAATTGTGTGGAAACGGCGCATTGCCACTGGGGATCATATGGCAAGTGGTCAGAGTGTGACGGCTGCACTAAAACACAGGTAAGGAACCAAACCAATCATCAGAAGTCATGACCATGAGCTCCACTAAACTCATGCTTTGATTCATGAATGGCAACCAATGTTGTGATATACAGTACCTTCAGAAAGTATTCATACAACATTTTTTTGTGTTACAGCCTAAATTGAAAATGGATTAAATATATTGTTTTCCTCACCAGCTCACATAATACCCCATAGTAACAAAGTGAAAACATGTTTTTAGAAATAGTTGCACATTTATTGAAAAATGTATTACAGAAATATCTCATGTACATAAGTATTCACACCGCTGAGTCAATACATGTTAGAATAACATTAGGCCGTGATAAAGCTGTGAGGATTTCTGAGTAAGTCTCTAAGAGCTTTGCACACCTGGATTGTACAACATTTGCACAAAATTCTTCAAGCTCTGTCAAGTTGGCTGTTGATCATTGCTCGACAACCATTTTAAAGTCTTGTCAGCTTTTCAACCAGATTTAAGTCAAAACTATAATTAGGCCGCTCAGGAACATCAATGTCATCTCGGTAAGCAACTCAAGTGTATATTTGGCCTTATGTTTAAGGTTATTGTCCTGCTGAAAGGTGAATTTGTCTTCCAATGACTTTTGGAAAGCAGATTGAACCAGGTGTTCCTCTAGGATTTTGCCTGTTCTTAGCTCTATTCCGTTTCTTTGTATCTTAACAAACTCCCTAGTCCTTGAAGATGACAAGCATACCCCTAACATCATGCAGTCACCACCATTCTTGAAAATATGGAGTGGTATTCAGTGATGTGTTTTGTTTAGATTTGCTTTAAAACTGCAACATTTTCTGTATGTCCTATGGCAAAATGTGTAGAATTGAAGGAAAATTACTCTAAAATGTTTTTCAGCGAAGTGGAGTGGAGGGGGTTGTCAAGAGTGACCTGACCTGTATTTTAGTGGTCTTGTCACGTTCTGACCTTTTATATCCTTTGTTTTGTCGTTATTTAGTATGGTTAGGGCGTGAGTTGGGGTGGGCAGTCTATGTTTGTTTTTCTATGATTTTGGGATTTCTATGTTTCGGCCAAGTATGGTTCTCAATCAAAGGCAGGTGTCATTAGTTGTCCCTAATTGAGAATCATACTTAGGTAGCCTGGGTTGCACTGTTTGTTTGTGAGTGATTGTCTATGTTAGTTGCTTGTGTCAGCTCAGTTCTCATTATAGCTTCACGGTTGTTATTCGTTTATTGTTTTGTATAGTTTGTATTCAGTGTTCAGTGCTTTCTTTAATTAAAAAATCATCATGAACACATACCACGCTGCATTTCGGTCGGCTCCTTACGACGATGGTGACAGGTCTACTTCTACCAAGGGTTATGTTTTATTTAATTTTCCACTATTTACTTGATATTCATTGTTTTCTCCTCTCACACCTCTCTTCTTCCAGAGATGATAGTTACATGATAGTTATGATAGTTAAAATTAGCCTACTGTGACACTGTTGATTTTTTGCTGCATAGAAGAACCACCTAAGTTGGTTGTTGAAGATATCCCTCTAGTGGTGTGGGGGCTGTGCTTTGGCAAAGTGGGTGGGGTTATATCCTTCCTGTTTGGCCCTGTCCGGGGAGTGTCCTTTAATGGATGGGGCCACAGTGTCTCCTGACCCTCTCCTGTCTCAGCCTCCAGTATTTATGCTGCAGTAGTTTATGTGTCGGGGGCTGGGGTCAGTTTGTTATATCTGGAGTACTTCTCCTGTCCACGGTGTCCTGTGTGAATCTAAGTGTGCGTTCTCTAATTCTCTCCTTTCTCTCTCTCGGAGGACCTGAGCCCTATGACCATGCCCCAGGACTACCTGACATGATGACTCCTTGCTGTCCCCAGTCCACCTGGCCAGTGCTGCTGCTCCAGTTTCAACTGTTCTGCCTTATTATTCATTCTGACCATGCTGGTCATTTATGAACATTTGAACATCTTGGCCATGTTCTGTTATAATCTCTACAGTGGCACAGCCAGAAGAGGATCTGGCCACCCCAAAATGGTTGACATAGCCTGGTTCCTCTCTAGGTTTCTTCCTAGGTTTTGGCCTTTCTAGGGAGTTTTTCCTAACCACCGTGCTTCTACACCTGCATTGCTTGCTGTTTGGGGTTTTAGGCTGGGTTTCTGTACAGCACTTTGAGATATCAGCTGATGAACGAAGGACTATATAAATAAATTTGATTTGACCTATTGGTGGTAAAGAACGACGTGGAGTTGGCTCAGTTCCATATCAATGCCAGAGGATACCGTTCTATGTCTGAGAAGGTTCTGGAAGGTTCTGGCCACCTTCCCCACCATGTACGACTACGCCAGCTATAGGACAGTGGTGAAAAGGTTTGAAACCCATTACCTGTCTGAGGGGACTCTGTGCGAACTCTTCCACGCCTTACTCAGCATCGACTGAGAAACAGATGGGTGAGACAACTCAGGCAAGTCCTGCTGAGACTGGATCAGCTGCAGCTGAGACAGAGGCTGTCCTAATATAGACACCTCAGACGTATCATTCTAGTGACATACAGTAGTAGTGGGAGTAACAGAGTGCCATGGCTAGAACATGTCATCTCTGCTGGTTACACGGCTGGCCCCAATGGCAGTGAGTTGGAGCATGGTGCCCCACAACAGATGGTGAACAAGACTAAAAAAACTAAGTATATAATAATGGTTTAATAATGGCCATCAGAGCTTTTTGATGTCATTGGAACCCACCTTTATATAGTATAGTTTGATTCTAGCATTTGGCTGGACACCAAAGTAATGGTGAAAGTTACATGTAGTGTAACTGTATGAGCTGCAGCTAAAGTGTCTACTGCATTGGAATCCCTGTATTTATACCATGGTATTGTTGAATACTTGTTTCTGACTGGCTTGAAGGGGATTCTAGAGAGTGAATTATTTCCCAATAACACATGGTATATTTGCACGGTAGAGTTCAATGGCTATCAGAGAGCAACAGGATGATGACGTTGGACTAACCACAGTTGGACTATCGACTTTATCCCTACCTACGGTACCATTAAAAAGTTTGGACACAACTACTCATTCCAGGGTTTTTATTATTTGCACTATTTTCTACATTCTAGAAGAATAGAGAAAGACATCAAAACTATGAAATAACACATATGCAATCATGTAGTAACCAAAAAAGTGTAAATGTGTTCTGGGAGTGTTCTTGTAACATCAAGTGAATGTTTTTTACACCCGAGAAGAAACATTGTATAATCAGCCGCACAACTGGACCGTTTTTTTGTGTGTTTAGGGAACACCTTTTGTGATGTCCCTACAATGTTCCCAGCAGACTGTTCCCACAACCTCATTAAACATTCTGGGAACCTTTAAAGAACAGACTGAATGTGTTTAGGGAACACCTTTTGTGATGTCCCTACAATGTTCCCACCAGACTGTTCCCACAACCTCATTAAACATTCTGGGAACCTTTAAAGAACAGACTGAATGTGTTTAGGGAACACCTTTTGTGATGTCCCTACAATGTTCCCACCAGACTGTTCCCACAACCTCATTAAACATTCTGGGAACCTTTAAAGAACAGACTAAATGTGTTCTGGGGACGGTCTTGCAACATCAGCAGAATGTTTCATACAAACCTTGTATAATCATCAGCACTACTGGACCGTTTTTGTGTTATGAGAACATTTGCCACAACCTAACAAATGTTCTGGGAACTTTCACAGAAACAATTTTGGTTTGCTGGGAAAACATTACTGATACATTGTGTTATTACCTGGAATCCTAATAAGAGCTTTTGCGGAATGTTCTGTGGAGGCTGTTACAGATGTTGTGCACAACATTTTAGTGAACTTAATGGGGATCTTAACTAATGTTCTGGGAATGTTTTCGATTTGTTGGGGGAGATTATTGGCATCATTGCTTGATTACATACAAAGGTAGAGTAAAAAAAGCTGGGGAAAATGCTTTGCTATATTACTCGTCCCATGTTGTGTGTGGTGTGCATGTTTCCAGATGAGGCCTCTCTATGAGCTGGTAAAGGAGGTGCAGTGTGCTGGGGTGAATAGGCTCCATTTGAAGACAGCCATAGAGCAGTACCTGAATGAAAGGTACCCTTGCTTCAGCCAGCCCTGCAGGAACAACAGCCTGGTGGTGATAGAGGGGGATGAGTGTAGATACATCTTTAAACCTGGTACAGACTGGCCTGTGAGAAGGGGAAGGAGCTAGAGGGCAGGTAACATTTTACATGTTATGTGGATACTCCAGATGACGGTATTTGTGTATTTATTTCTGGGTGCTTTCAGACATACTGTACATTCACATACAGATATATGCATAACCTCTCTCTCCATCCTTCCTTCCCCTTTCACTCTCCTTGTTTAGTTCACCACAACCCTACATTCAACCATTATTTCCCTCCCTCCCTCCTTTAGTGTTGCTGATCTGGCTGGACTTACTGCTCTGTAAGTCAGAGATCACGAACCCGCACATGCAGTACTCATGCCCCTCAGAGAGGCTGCCATCACTGCAACGGGGAGACCAGGGTTACGGCAGGCTGCCATAGCAACTGAGACATGCAATACATCCTGTTAGAATCATTGCAGCTTCTGTTGACTTTAGTGATAAGACTTTATACATGAACACAACACAACAAATACATGACATGGACTGTATACATAGCACCTTTCACAAAGTACTTCTGCGGGCCAAAGTGCTAATCAGGCAAGCAAAGACAGTGTTGGAAAAGCATAGCAGGAGCAACACATTGCTGTCTTCTATTAATTCAGCCTTCATATTACCCTGCTGTTACCTTACTGAACGTCTGTTTGGTGTACGCCTGTTGGTTTGTTTGTTTGTTCACTTGTTTGTTTACTTCCAGGACCATGGAGCCTCAGTGCTTTGCCCTGACCCTCTCACCTCGAGAGACCTGTGGAAGCACATCTCCTCTCCCTAATGACTGTCATGGTAAGAAGAGATGGACAGACAGCCACTATACTACTGCCTGTTTCCTTCAGTGCTGCTGCTGGAGAGCTTTTCATTTTATTTTATTTTATTCACCTTTATTTAATCAGGTAAGCTAGTTGAGAACAAGTTCTCATTTACAACTGCGACCTGGCCAAGAGAAAGCAAAGCTACAGGGCATATAGACATTTGCTCTAAACTCGCACTAACACAACTGTGGATGAAGTAATCACCATGTATTTGCACAGGGCTGGCTCCAGAAGCTTGTACAACACCCTAGTCTACCATGTAATCGTTTCAGTCTTTTTATTATAATGCCGTTGTTGTTAGTTCCTACATTAGTAGATATCACAATCTGGAAATGGTTTGACTGTGTTTGACCATCATTTGTGCTGTTAAACTCAGGATCCAAAAGATGTATATGGTGGACAGTAAGATTTAATACACCTGTATGGAGTGTTGCAATCTGATTGGAATTAGAATCACAGAGTGCACTGGTGATCAGACATGGAGCACAGCTCCCAAAGAGTGCAAGAGTAAGTTGTGCTTCAATGACGACCACACACACACACACACACACACACACACACACACACACACACACACACACACACACACACACACACACACACACACACACACACACACACACACACACACACACACACACACACACACACACACACACACACACACACACACACACACACACACACACACACACACACACACACACCACACAACATCATTATGATTGTTCCCTCATCTTTTGCCATGCTATGCTCCAGGTGTCATGTCCCATCCCTTCAAAATGCTGTTACAGGCTCCCACTGCAAGCCCACCTATGGCATAGGAGATATGATCCCTCTGTCCTAACCTGAGGGGAGGCAAAGAGATCCTCTGGGTCACCGGACCCCAATACCATCACATAGCATCACCAGGGTAGGTTACCTTGATTCAGCTGCATTTCACCAACACCATACCCAGTTCCACCAATCTGGAGATGTATCCATTCTGCAACTATTACCTGATTGTATTCTCTCCCCTCGGATAATTCAGATTAAATATGGTATTTTTTCCCTTCTTTCCTTTATGAATTCTGCACACAAAACGCCAATCCCCTTGATGACCCAACAGTGCAATGCAAACCATGGGAGAAACTGGCTTAAGATTGCACGTACGTTTTACCAACCTTTTTGGCACCTTTTGACTGCATATTCTAACTAGGAGCTATGATAAATTCTATAATATTTCCTTAGACACAGATATAAGATCAGATTAGCCTCCACAAGTTTACATCTTGACCACCAGGAGAGGAAACACAAAACTGACCTTATTTCAGCGGTTTCATGTGTTCATGTTGCTCTTTTGTCCAGATCATCTCAAGAAGTGTGTGCCACCAACTCTGAGAGGGGTCAGGAAGACAGACTGAGCATGTGCGAGATAAACACCCTGCAGTGTACTACAACTTGACAGAGGACAGCGCCTGCCAGTGGCCAACCCACACAACTTCACCCTGCACTGAGTGACTGCCAGCTGTGGGAGACCTGTGATGGTACAACTCAACACCTCAGTTTTTTTGTGTGTGTACTTACATGGGCAACCGCGTGCAAATGAGCATGTGTGCATATGTGTGTGTTGGTGTTCCCATATGTGTGTGTGTGTGTGTACAAACTGCACCAGATCTCAAGGACATTTTCCTTGTCCTATGTTCCTTGTCTCCTTCTAACAGGACTAACAAACAGGTGTCGCTTTGAGGACAGGTTTGAGTCTGTGTATCCGTCTGGGGCCTGAGGCTGACAGTGCTACCCAGATGCTGAGTGAGTGTGAGGCAGAACTGAGGAGATGTAAATGGGAGAAGGTGTCCGTTGGCAGCATACTGCCCTGTGGCGCCTAAGGACACAAGAGAATGGTCTCCTCTCCTCTGAATCAGCATGTCTGTGATAATGACAGAAAATACCCTCCTTCACTAATTTTGTCTCATCTCTGTTAATTTTACATGACTCTTCAAACGCACTGCTTCAAAGACATATAAAGCAATATAAATCATCCATTAGTTTGGATTTGATAATACATATTTTTGTTCCAATAAAAAAGTCACAACAGTAGCATATGAACTAAGGGCTCTATTCAGTCTGTATCGATGAAACGTTACTGATTGCGTGACAGAAATTAAATGGTAGTTTCCTATTGAACCGACATCTGTAGTGTCTGCCGTAAATGCAGTCTCTGCTGACGCGGTAGCTTTGCCTTTAAATTTAATTCACGCTGTAACGCTGGATTTCCGTGATACGGATTGAATAGAACCCTAATTTTACTTACCCATGTATAAAATTACCTCGTCCAATTTAGAGTTACATACTGAGCATTCGGAAAGTATTCAGACCCATTGACTTTTTCACATTTTGTTACATTACAGCCTTATTCTAAAATTGATTAAACATTTTTTTCCCTCATCAAGTTACAAACAATAACCCATAATAACTAAGCAACTACATTTTTGTAAATGTATTAAAAATAAAAAACAGAAACCTTATTTACACAAGTTTTCAGACCCATTGCTATGAGACTCGAAATGATGCTCATGTGCATCCTGTTTCCATTGGTAATCCTTGATGTTTCGACAACTTGATTGGAGACTACCTGTGGTAAATTCAATTGATTGGACATGATTTCAAAAGGCAAACATCTGTCTATATAAGGTCCCACAGTTGACAGTGCATGTCAGAGCAAAAACCAAGTCATGAGGTCAAAGGAATTGTCTGTAGAGCTCCGAGACAGGATTATGTCGAGATCTGGGGAAGGGCACCAAAAAATGTCTTCAGCATTGAAGGTCCCCAAGAACACAGTGGCCTCCATCATTCTTAAATGAAAGAAGTTTGGAACCACAAAAAACTCTTTCTAGAGCTGGCTCCCCGGCCAAACCGAGTAAACAGAGGAAAACGGCCTTGGTCAGGGAGGTGACCAAGAACCCAATGGTCACTCTGACAGAACTCCAGAGTTCCTCTGTGGAGATGGGAGAACCTTCCAGAAGGACAACCATGTCTGCAGCACTCCACCAATCAGGCCTTTAAGGCTAATCTGAAGATGGTGCTGGCTAAAGCTAAAACTGGCGAGTATAGAGATATTGTTATCCACGTCGGCACCAACGATGTTTGGATGAAACAGTCAGAGGTCACCAAGCGCAACATAGCTTCAGCAGGTAAATCACCTAGAAAGATGTGTCGGCATCGAGTAATTGTCTCTCGCCCCCTCCCAGTTAGGGGGAGTGATGAGCTCTACAGCAAAGTCTCACAACTCAATCGCTGGTTTAAAACTGTTTTCTGCTCCTCCCAAAAGATAGAATTTGATAGATAGAATTTGGCCTCCTCAGCAGGCCAGTCTGCCACAAGCACAGTCAGTGTCGTCAGCTCAGCTATCCCCATTGAGACCGTGCCTGTGCCTCGACCGAGGTTGGGCAAAACTAAACATGGCGGTGTTCGCCTTAGCAATCTCACTATGATAAAGACCTCCTCCATTCCTGCCATTATTGAAAGAGATCGTTATACCTCACATCTCAAAATAGGGCTACTTAATGTTAGATTCCTCACTTCAAAGGCAGTTATAGTCAATGAACTAATCACTGATCATAATCTTGATTTGATTGGATTGACTGAAACATGGCTTAAGCCTGATGAATTTACTGTGTTAAATGAGGCCTCACCTCCTGGTTACACTAGTGACCATATCTCCCATGAATCCCGCAAAGGCGGAGGTGTTGCTAACTTTTACGATAGCAAATTTCAATTTACAAAAAAAATTGACGTTTTTGTCTTTTGAGCTTCTAGTCATGAAATCTATGCAACCTACTCAATCACTTTTTATAGCTACTATTTACAGGCCTCCTGGGCCATATACAGCGTTCCTCACTTAGTTCCTTGAATTCCTATCGGAGCTTGTAGTCATAGCAGATAATATTCAAATTTTTGGTGACTTTAATATTCACATTGAAAAGTCTACAGACCCACTCCAAAAGGCTTTCGGAGCCATCATCGACTCAGTGGGTTTTGTCCAACATGTCTCTGGACCTACTCACTGTCACCGTCATACTCTGGACCTAGTTCTGTCCCCTGGAATAAATGTTGTGGATCTTAATGTTTTTCCTCATAATCCTGGACTATCAGACTACCATTTTGCTATCGCAAACAAATAATCTGCTCAGACCCCAACCAAGGAACATCAAAAGTCGTGCTATAAATTCACAGACAACACAAAGATTCCTTGATGCCCTTCCAGTCTCCCTCTGCCAACCCAAGGAGGTCAGAGGACAAAAATCAGTTAACCACCTATCTGAGGAACCCAATTTAACCTTGCGCAATACCCTAGATGCAGGTGCACCCCAAAAAACATTTGTCATAAGAAACTAGCTCCCTGTTATACAGAAAATACCCGAGCTCTGAAGCAAGCTTCCAGAAAATTGGAACGGAAATGGCGTCACACAACTGGAAGTCTTCCGACTAGCTTGGAAAGACAGTACCGTGCAGTTTCGAAGAGCCCTCACTGCTGCTCGATCATCCTATTTTTCCAACTTAATTGAGGAAAACAAGAACAATCCGAAATTTATTTTTGATACTGTCGTAGAGCTAACTAAAAAGCAGCATTCCCCAAGTGAGGATGGCTTTCACATCAGCAGTATTACATTCATGAACTTCTTTGAGGAAAAGATCATGATCATTAGAAAGCGAATTACGGACTTCTCTTTAAATCTGCGTATTCCTCCAAAGCTCAGTTGTCCTGAGTCTGCACAACTCTGCCAGGACCTCAGATCAAGAGAGACACTCAAGTGTTTTAGTACTATATCTCTTGACACAGTGATGAAAATAATCATGGCCTTTAAACGTTCAAGCTGCATACTGGACCCTATTCCAACTAAACTACTGAAAGAGCTGCTTCCTGTGCTTGGCCATCCTATGTTGAACATAATAAACGTCTCTCTATCCACCGGATGTGTACCAAACTCACTAAAAGTGGCAGTAATAAAGCCTCTCTTGAATAAGTCAAACCTTGACCCAGAAAATATAGAAAACTATCGGCCTATATCGAATCTTTCATTCCTCTCAAACATTTTAGAAAAAGATGTTGCACAGCAACTCACTGCCTACCTAAAGACAAACAATGTATACGAAATGCTTCAGTCTTGTTTTAGACCCCATCATAGCACCGAGACTGCACTTGTGAAGGTGGTAAATGACCTTTTAATGGCGTCAGATCGAGGCTCTGCATCTGTCCTTGTGCTCCTAGACCTTAGTGCTGCTTTTGATACCATCGATCACCACATTCTTTTGGAGAGATTGGAATCCCAAATTGGTCTACACGGATGAGTCCTGGCCTGGTTTAGATATTATCTGTTGGAAAGATATGTTTGTCTCTGTGAATGGTTTGTCCTCTGACAAATCAACTGTAAGTTTTGTTGTTCCTCGAAGTTCCGTTTTAGGACCACTATTGTTTTCACTATATATTTTACCTCTTGGGGATGTCATTCGGAAACATAATGTTAACTTTCACTGCTATGACACACTGCTGTACATTTCAACAAAGCATGGTGAAGCCTCAACATTTCCCTTGCTTGAAGCCTGTGTTTCAGACATAAGGAAGTGTATGGCTGCAAACTTTCGACTTTTAAACTCGGACTAAACAGAGATGCTTGTTCTAGGTCTCAAGAAACAAAGAGATCTTCTGTTGAATCTGACAATTAATCTTGATGGTTGTACAGTCGTCTCAAATAAAACTGTGAAGGACCTCGGCGTTACTCTGGACCCTGATCTCTCGTTTGATGAACATATCAAGACTGTTTCAAGGACAGCTTTTTTTCCACCAACGTAACATTGCAAAAATCTGAAACTGTCTGTTCAAAAATGATGCAGAAAAATTGATCCATGCTTTTGTTAGTTCAAGGTTAGACTACTGCAATTCTCTACTTTCCGGCTACCCGGATAAAGCACTAAATAAACTTCAGTTAGTGCTAAATACGGCTGTTAGAATCCTGACTAGAACCCCCAAAATGTGTCATATTACTCCAGTGCTAGCCTCCCTACACTGGGTTCCTGTTAAGGCAAAGGGCTGATTTCAAGGTTTTACTGCCAACTTACAAAGCATTATATGGGCTTGCTCTTACCTATCTCTCTGATTTGGTCCTACCGTACATACCTGGACTTATGCTACGGTCACAAGACGCTGGCCTCCTAACTGTCAATAGACAGGAGGCAGGGCTGGGTGTGTGTTGGAGGCAGGGCTTTCTCCTATAGAGCTCAATTTTTATGGAATGGTCTGCCTACCCATGTGAGAGACGCAGACTCGGTCTCAACCTTTAAGTCTTTACTGAAGACTCATCTCTTCAGTGGGTCATATGATTGAGTGTAGTCTGGCCCAGGAGTGTGAAGGTGAACGGAAAGGCTCTGGAGCAATGAACCGCCCTTGCTGTCTCTGCCTGGCCAGTTCCCCTCTCTTCACTGGAGTTCTCTGCCTCAAACCCTATTACAGGGGCTGAGTCACTGGCTTACTGGTGCTCTTTCATGCCGTCCCTAAGAGGGGTGCGTCACTTGAGTGAGTTGAATCACTGACGTGATCTTCCTGTCTGGGTTGACGCCCCCCCTTGGATTGTGCCGTGGAAGAGATCTTTGTGGGCTATACTCGGCCTTGTCTCAGGATGGTAAGTTGGTGGTTGAAGATATCCCTCTAGTGGTGTGGGGGCTGTGCTTTGGCAAAGTGGGTGGGGTTATATCCTTCCTGTTTGGCCTTGTCCGAGGGTATCATTGTCTTATCCAGTGTCCTGTGTGAAAGTATCTCTCCAATTCTCTCTTTCTCTCTTTCTTTCTTTCTCTCTCTCTCTGAAGACCTGAGCCCTAGGACCATGCCTCAGGACTACCTGGCATGATGACTCTTTGCTGTCCCCAGTCCACCTGGCCGTGCTGCTGCTTCAGTTTCAACTGTTCTGCCTGCGGCTATGGAACCCTGACCTGTTCACCGGACGTGCTACCTGTCCCAGACCTGCTGTTTTCAACTCTCTAGAGACAGCAGGAGTGGTAGAGATACTCTTAATGATCGGCTATGAAAAGCCAACTGACATTTACTCCTGAGGTGCTGACTTGCTGCATCCTCGACAACTACTGTGATTATTATTATTTGACGATGCTGGTTATTTATGAACATTTGAACATCTTGGCCATGTTCTGTTATAATCTCCACACAGCCAGAAGAGGACTGGCCACCCCTCATAGCCTGGTTCCTCTCTAGGTTTCTTCCTAGGTTTTGGCCTTTCTAAGGAGTTTTTCCTAGCCACCGTGCTTCTACACCTGCATTGCTTGCTGTTTGTGGTTTTAGGCTGGGTTTCTGTACAGCACTTTGAGATATCAGCTGATGTAAGAAGGGCTATATAAATACATTTAATTTATTATTTATTTATTTTTCATGGTATAGTGGCCATGTCACGTCTAGTCAAGGTGGGTGGAATCAGGCGCAGAGAGCAGAATGCGATAATAAAGTTTATTCTCCGGTGACCAAAAAACAAACAACAGTCAACCCAAAACAGACAGGGTAAAATATCCAAAACAGGATAAAGACTAACTGGAGAAAAAACAAACAGCAAACACCGACAGACAAAACGAATGACAAAATAAACAATCCTGCACAAAACAAGGGCGGGACAACCTACATTAACTACAGACACTAATTAACTAAACAAGAGACAGATGAAACCAATTAGACAAAACCAACAGATACACGAAAAAGGGATCAGTAGTGGCTAATAGGACGGTGACGACGACCACCGAGCACCGCCCGAAAGGGCAGGAGAGCCAACTTCGGCGGAAGTCGTGACAGGCCACTGAACCCGATTGAACATCTCTGAAGAGACCTGAAAATAGTTGTGCAGCGATGCTCCCAATCCAACCTTGTAGATCTTGAGACGGACTGCAGAGAAGAATGGGAGAAACTCCCCACATACAGGTGTGCTAAGCTTGTAGCGTCATACCCAAGAAGACTTGAGGCTGTAATCACTGCCAAAGGTGCTTCAACAAACTACTGAGCAAAGGGTCTGAATACTTATCTAAATATTTTTCATATGTTTATTTTAACATTTGCAAAATATCTATAAACCTGTTTAGCTTTGTCATTATGGGGTATTGTGTGTAGATTGATGAGGGGATTCTTGGTGACAGGGGGCAGTATTTTCACATCCGGATGAAATGCATGCCCAAATTCAACTGCCTGCTACTCATCTCCAGAAGATTTCGCATTGTATTAGTATATCTGGATAGAAAACACTCTGAAGTTTCTAAAACTGTTTGAATCATGTCTGTGAATATAACAGAACTTATTTGGTAGGCGAAACCCGCGGACAAACCATTCAGCTTTCTTTTTTTTGAGGTCACTCTTTTCAATGGGATTTCATTGGGAATCCAGATTTCAAAAGGACCTTCTTGCAGTTCCTACCGCTTCCACTGGATGTCACCAGTCTTTAGAAATTGGTTGAGGTTTTTCCTTTGTGTAATGAAGTAGCCCTGTTCAAAACGAAGGTCACTTCAAGTGTACTGTCAGAGGTGCGTGACCAGAAAGCTAGCTTCAGGTTGTTTTCCTCCTGTATTGAACACAGATCATCCCATCTTCAATTGTATTGATTATTTACGTTAAAAAATACCTAAAGTTGTATTACAAAAGTAGTTTGAAATGTTTTGGCACCATGCAAAGGATTGACAAGTCACTGCAGACAGAAATAGAATTTACAAAAACAACCTTCTCAGAGAATAGAAACACATTCTGTCCACACATTTCTACATGCTGTTGGTTCAGTATAGGTTGTTCTGTTCATGTCTTTCCTTTCCAAATGAACCAAACTCCTTTCAGTCAGCCAAGAATATTACTGTGATTGACGCTCCATTCCTCCTCTTGGCTAGCTGCCTGTTAGCTCTGTGAAAGGCAGACCTGTTTGTGTGTGTGTGTGTGTGTGTGTGTGTGTACACAAGCTGCAGAACACACACCCATGACACTCAAACCTCCATTACCAGTTACATAACAACTCTCCTTTACATTCAGGAGCATTCAGACAGATGTATCAGAGATTGACTGCAGCCAAACACACGCTTGGGATTATTTTTTTGTCACGAACCGGCTCAAAGCCCGTAACAAAAGGGAGACGACGTGGAGATAAGGAGTAACAAAATATATATTTATTAAATAAAGTAAACTAAGTACCATATACAATGGTGTGTGTAATCAGTAGTGTAAGTGAGTGTTTTGAATATGATAATGCAGGGTGTTGAAAGGTGCCAAAGAAAACCACCAAAAACTACCAAGACACAACAAAATCTTTAAAGGTGTCTGCATGGGGAGAGTCTCCTCCATGAATGGGGAAGTGGTGTATTTATCCTGGGACACACTGGGCTCAGGTGTAGCCTAGTGGTTAGAGCGTTGGACTAGTAACCGAAAGGTTGCAAGTTTGAATCCCCGAGCTGACAAGGTACAAATCTGTCATTCAGCCCCTGAACAGGCAGTTAACCCACTGTTCCTAGGCCGTCATTGAAAATAAGAATTTTTCTTAACTGACTTGCCTAGTAAAATAAAGGTAAAATTAAAAAATAACAATAATAATTTTAAAAATGTTGCTGACGACCCTCCCAACATCCAAATAAGGAAACAAGAACAAAGAGAGAATACGGCAGACAGACTGGGAGGGTCGTCACACTCAGTAATTCAACTATTCAATTAAATCCAATTCAATTCAAGGGGCTTTATTGGCATGGGAAACATGTGTTAACATTGCCAAAGCAAGTGAGGTAGATAATATACAAAAGTGAAATAAACAATAAAAATGAACAGTAAACATTACACATACAAAATGGTTTCAAAACAATAAAGACATTACAAATGTCATATTATGTATATATACAGTGTTGTAACAATGTACAAATGGTTAAAGTACACAAGGGAAAATAAATAAGCATAATATGGGTTGTATTTACATTTGTATTTGTGGTTTGTTCTTCACTGGTTGCCCTTTTCTTGTGGCAACAGGTCACACATCTTGTTGCTGTGATGCACACTATGGAATTTCACCCAGTAGATATGGGAGTTTATCAAAATTGGGTTTGTTTTCAAATTCTTTGTGGATCACTGTAATCTGAGGGAAATATGTATCTCTAATATGGTCATACATTGGGCAGGAGGTTAGGAAGTGCAGCTCAGTTTCCATCTCATTTTGTGGGCAGTGTGCATTGTGCACATAGCCTGTCCACAACTATCCAACTATCATGTTATTTTCAAAGAGATAAAGGGCTCAATTCAACTATAGCTCAGGAGATCAGCGTTATAGTGGGATTGACTTTTAAAAGCAATGTTTCTGCTTTCACAGAGACTGCATTCATGGTAAACGCTGCCTATGTCGACTCAATCGGTAATTACTTTTAAATCATGAAAGGTTATGTGCACAGTTACTAAGGACCCTTGGACTTAACAACTCCCTCTGCAACTGGATCCCTGACTTCCTGACTGGCTGCCCCCACGTGGTAAGGGTAGGCAACAACACATTTGCCACGCTGATCCTCAACACGGTGGCCCCTCAGGGGTGCGTGCTTAGTCTCCTCCTGTACTCCCTGTTCACCAACGACTGCGTGGCCAAACATGACTCCAATACTGCCATTATGTTTGCTGATGGCACAACAGTGGTAGTCCTGATCACCGACAACAATGAGACAGACTATAGGGAGGAGGTCAGAGACCTGGCAGTGTGGTGCCAGGATAACAACCTCTAACAACCTGGTCCCTATAAAGCGAGCAAGACAGAGCTGATCATGAACAATAGGAAAAGGACGGATAAACACGCCCCCATTCACACTGATGGGGCTGTAGTGGAGCGGGTCGAGAGCTTCAAGCTTCCTTGGTGTCCACATCACTAACAAACTATCATGGTCCAAACACACCAAGACAATTGTGAAGACGGCATGACAAAACCTATTCTCCTTCAGGAAAAGTCCCCAGATCCTCAAAAGGTTCTGAAGCTGCACCACTGAGAGCATCCTGACTGATTGTAATATTACCTGGAATCAGATCATAAGACGCTACAGAGGGTAGTGCGTATGGCCCAGTACATCACTGGGACCAAGCTTCCTGCCACCCAGGACCTCTATACTAGGCGGTGTCCGAGGAAGGTCCAAAAAAGTATGAAAGACTCCAGCGATGCAAGTCATAGACTGTTCTCTCTGCTAACTCACGGCAAGTGGTACCGGAGCACCAAGTCTAGGTCCAAAAGGCTTCTTAACAGCTTCAACTGCCAGGCCATAAGAATGCTGAACAACTAATCAAATGACCACCTGGACTATTGGCATTGACCTCCCCCCTTTTTTCTTTACAATGCTGTTACTCAATGTTTGTTATCTATGCACAGTCACTTCAGCCCTACCTACAGTGCCTTGCAAAAGTATTCATCCCCCTAGTTGTTTTTCCTATTTTGTTGCATTACAACCTGTAATTTAAATGAATTTTGATTTGGAATTCATGTAATGGATATACACAAAATAGCCCAAATTGGTGAAGTGAAATTTAAAAAATTACTTGTTTCTAAAACTTATACACCCCCCCCCCCCGTAAAAGTGGTGTGTGCATATGAATTCACCCCCTTTTCTATGACGACTCTAAATAAGATCTGGTGCAACCAATTACCTTCAGAAGTAACATAATTAGTTAATAAATAATAAATAAAGTCCACCTGTCTAAGTGTCACATGATCTGTCACATGATATATACACTTGTTATATATATATATATATATATATATGATATATACACTCAGTATATATACACCTGTTGTGAAAGGCCCCAGAGTCTGCAACACCACTAAGCGAGGGGCACCACCAAGCAAACGGCACTATGATGACCTCTCCAAACAGGTCAACGACAACGTTGTGGGGAAGTACAGATCAGGGTTGGGTTATAGAAAATATCCTAAACTTTGAACATCCCACGGAGCACCATTAAATCCATTATTAATAAATGGAAAGAATATGGCCCCACAACAAACCTGCCAAGAGAGGGCCGCCCACCAAAACTCAAGGACCAGGCAAGGAGGGCTTTAATCAGAGAGGCAACAAAGAGACCAAAGATAACCCTGACGGAGCTGCAAAGCTCCACAGCGGAGATTGGAGTCTATCCGTAGGACCACTTTCAGCCGTACACTCCACACAGCTAGGCTTTATCAAAGGAGTGGCAAGAAAAAAGCCAATGCTTCAAGAGAAAAATAAGCAAACATGTTTGGTGTTTGCCAAAAAGCATGTAGGAGACTCCCCAAACATATGGAAGAAGGTAGCCTGGTCAGATGAGACTAAAATTGAGATTTAGGACCATCAAGGAAAACGCAATGTCTGGCACAAACCCAACACCTCTCATCACCCCGAGAATAACATCCCCACAGTGAAGCATGGTGGAAGCATCATGCTGTGGAGATGTTTTATATCAGCAGGGACTGAGAAACTGGTCAGAATTGAAGGAATGATGGAGCTAAATACAGGGAAATTATTGAGGGAAACCTGTTTTAGTCTTCCAGAGATTTGAGACTGGGACGAAGGTTCGCCTTCCAGCAGGACAATGACCCTAAGCATACTGCTAAAGCAACACTCGAGTGGTTTAAGGGGAAACATTTAAATGTCTTGGAATGGCCTAATCAAATTTGAATCAGAAAGTGGTTTGTTAACATCGAAATAAATACAATCCCATCTGACTTCAGATGCAGCTCATGTAAATTAGCATAAATGTAATCAGATGGTTATCATCCACAACATTGCAGATGTTGTCACGACTTCCGCCGAAGTTGGTCCCTCTCCTTGTTCGGGCGGTGTTCGGCAGTCGACGTCACCGACCTTCTAGCCATCACTGATCCATTTTCCATTTTCCATTGGTTTTGTCTTGTCTTCCTTCACACCTGGTTCCAATCCCATCAATTACATGTTGTGTATTTAACCCTCTGTTTCCCCTCATGTCATGTTTGATTGTATGTTTGTGTATTATGTGTTGGTGCGCGACGGGTTTTGTACCCACTTTTTATTATTTTGTATTTTGGTTTTGTAGTTTTGTGAAGCACTGATTAAACAACTCCGTTTATACCAAGTTTGATTCTCCTGCGCCTGACTTCCCTGCCACCAACACGCACCCATTACAGATTATTTATTATTATTTATATATTAGATGTCATCGCAGGATTTATTACAATGCAATGTGAACATGCAAGACTGGCATGGCAAAATGGAGGAACTGCATACTAAAGGATTGGATACAAAAGTTATTAATACTGAAGTCAATGGGTGCAGGTTTGTAAATGCATAATAATAGATGACAATAGTCTTGTAATTGATGTAGTAGCTAAACTAGGGTATTCCCAATAGGTTTGCCAGTGTATCATTTGAACTGGATGTTCCATGTTTTTTCTCCAAATACAGTGTATTTTTGTCCTGCAATTCACCAAGCCAGATGGTCCTTCTCAGGGGGCTTGGCTGTGATGACCTCGGGCAGCACTTTCTCTCACTCAGAATTTTGCATGTGTGTGTGTGGATTTGTGCGTGTGTGTGTGTGTGTGTGTGAGTGTGTGTGCGCGTGTGTGTATGCGTGTGTGTGTGGATATGTGTGTTTGTGTGTGTGTATGCGTGCGTGTGGTTGCGCGTGTGTGTGTCTGGATGTGTGTGTGTGTTTGTGTGTGTGTGTGTGTGTGTGTGTGTGTGTGTGTGTGTGTGTGTGTGTGTGTGTGTGTGTGTGTGTGTGTGTGTGTGTGTGTGTGTGTGTGTGGGTTGCATCATCTCTCCACTTGCACTCTTTCTCATAACATCCATTGAATTGTTATTCAAATAGTTCATCTATAGATGTTAACATAATATTGCATTGCATCTTCACATCTGCTGGCTTGATCTAAACTGAGCCTTTGAATATGGATGAGAATGATCTTGCTGATACTTAGCTGTATGAGTCTGTCTCCACCCAGTGGATAGAACACTAACTCACAGGAACTTGGGCTTTGGGACCGTTTGGGGGAATTGGTGCATCATGGGACAATACTCTCGGCAACAGGGAAACAATATCACGATGTTAATAATCTCATTGAGACATGGAACTAGACTGAAAATTGGCTCAAATGTGTATGAAAACTTATAGAAATTAAGCATTCATATCAATTGATTTGAGCCAGTTGATCAAGAATACTACTATATTACTAATTTGTAGAATTCTGTCTACAAAAGAATATTTGTCTAGGGCCGATTCAGATTTAGGAAATGTTTATTACTTAAATCCATGTTAAGTCCAATTATCTCAAGTCTGAGTAGGGCCTATAGAGAATTAAGACAGAGACCAAAAAAAACCACATCAGTCGGTTTAAATAAAAAAGTTTATTAACAATGTAAAATGACATACAGCGTTTTATTTCAGCTTTGACTACAGTACTGTACCTCTCCATGCCCTACACATATATCACTATTACTAATAAGCAAGACCCATGCTGAGTCCCCACTACCCGCACAGACTGTGCCTTACAAAGGGAGACGTCACCTGCTTATGCCAACCAAGACTTCACCAATCTATCTCAACTTCGAAGATTTTCCAGAGCTCATCGATTGGAGAGAATGTGTATATACATACATAGAGTATGTCTAATGTCTTAATTTATAGATAGATATTGTATGTGCAAAGAAGTTTATATTTTGTAGTATTGTATAGTATATTCCTCCTTGAAGATGGAAAGTAAAAGTCGGGGACAGGTGTTTGGTTCATGGAAGACTAAATCAACGTCAGTACAGGAAGTACAGGGTCAGCTGGAAGTGGAAAACAGACAACGAAACACACAACAGACGTAGTGCACAGACTTTCTCTGCTCTGGAAAAACAGCTCTATGCCTTTTATCTAGTAGTGTACATATACAGATCTGCTATCTTAATTTGACTAGTTTTTCACAGCAGGAAAATAATCCTGCAGCAACAGGTCATGTGAATTATTATGTGGATTATAATGAATGGACATTTTTTTTGTAGGGGTTGATACATTTTACATTAGGGTAAGTCAAGTCTGACATTTTAAACTGGAAATTACAAACTTTAGAATAGTTTTAAAAATTGAAATACACTACAAGATTTCATTTCCTGCAGAGGAGGAAAATTATCTGTGACAACAGAGTGATCAAATTAAGGGCTTTATTCAATGCGTATCACGGAAGTTCAGCTTTAAAGCGTGATTGAAAAATCAAAGGCAATGTTATAGCGGAGACTGCATTCACAGTAAACGCTGCGTATGTCAACTCAATCGGAAATTACCTTTACATTTAAATTGTGCAATCTTTAACGCTTCAGGGATACAAATTGAATGGCATATCTGTTTACTGCAAGTGTCTGACTTCAATGACCAGTCATATTGGAGAAGTATTGCCACACATGGCAAGTGTCGTACTTGTTACTTGTTTTTGAAACAAACTTAAGGATCAAATTGTGTCCTACACACAATTCATTAATTCATCAATTCAGCTTTATGGAAGAAACTAAATGTTGACATTGTTTCAAATGGTCTCTCTCTCCCGAAAACCTTTGACAAACAAAAAGGTTGGACTTTTGTACCAAACGAAAAGGTTGGACTTCTGTACCAAACGAAAAGGTTGGACTTCTGTACCAAACGAAAAGGTTGGACTTCTGTACCAAACGAAAAGGTTGGACTTCTGTACCAAACAAAAAGGTTGGACTTCTGTACCAAACGAAAAGGTTGGACTTCTGTTGGACTTCAAACAAAAAACGGTTGGACTTCTGTACCAAACAAAAAGGTTGGACTTCTGTACCAAACAAAAGGTTGGACTTCTGTACCAAACAAAAAGGTTGGACTTCTGTACCAAACAAAAGGTTGGACTTCTGGTTGGACTTCTGTACCAAACAAAAGGTTGGACTTCTGTACCAAACAAAAAGGTTGGACCAAACAAAAAGGTTGGACTTCTGTACCAAACGAAAAGGTTGGACTTCTGTACCAAACGAAAAGGTTGGACTTCTGTACCAAACAAAAAGGTTGGACTTCTGTACCAAACGAAAAGGTTGGACTTCTGTACCAAACGAAAAGGTTGGACTTCTGTACCAAACGAAAAGGTTGGACTTCTGTACCAAACGAAAAGGTTGGACTTCTGTACCAAATGAAAAGAAAAGCAGTTGCAAAACATTTAAAATATATGTTTTGACTATTGGTTTCATTACATTGCAATTACAATTTATCTTTGTATTACAAAATAAAATTATAAAATGGGGTAGCCTTTTCAACAAAGAGAGAACTGTATTGGATATTGGACATGGCAGTAATATAGTGGTGGGAGACACAAGTGGTGAAGGATTGTGGTTAATGGTGTCTTTGTTGCCGCAGTAGCACTTTACGTGCAGTGTTGCCCATGACACATGACAAAATATTTAATTCTATGCTCTTTCCTTTATAGGGCACTGTTATGATAACTGTCAATATCTTATGACACCATGTCATAATGCAAATAAATATATTGGTCGTGACATGCAAATACTGTATGTCATTCCAGTTGACAAAGCTTTTATAGCTTGTCTTTTGACACTTGAATTATGATGTGCATAGGACACTTTTATGGATGTGCCATGAACAACACTTCAACTTAAGCATTACCGTTCCTGCCTTCAACCCAGGAGGGCAGGCCCCTTAGCTGGTTACCAGGCAACAGAGCCCAAAGAACCGTCTCTTCCTCTGTCGGACCAGTGGGTAGGGAGTTAGGTTCAGCAAGCTGCTGTCATCTGGGTACAAACAGAGATAAGCCCATTACATGTCCAAACTAATCTCAAAGTCATTTTAACTGTGTATCTAACTCGCATAAGATCCAAGCATAGAAACCATGTGAGCGCCCCTGTGGAGGCCCTACCTTGGTTCTTCAGTGGCAAAGGCATCGCCTCCCTGAGTTTACTGAGAAGGTTCTTCATCTCTCTCATGTCCCTATGAAATCATATTCACGTTGTGTTCATGTGTGTTTTGCACACAGAATTATAATAATAACACACACACACAGTGCGCCCACCTCTCAGTATTGTCTATGTCTGTGGTGACCAGCCAGCAGAGCTGATGACAGTCCATTGGGGAGGAGGTGTCTTCTAGAATGGGGATGTCTGAGCTCTCATCCACCTTACCGTCAATCCTGGGAGGCCCACAGCAATCCTTCCCTGGAACACACACACACACACACACACACACACACACACACACACACTATTAATAATAGTAGTGTAATAGTCATTACATGTTTTACACAATAAACAGTGAATTGTAGCTCAAAATAGCTCAGTTAGGATTGTTTTTGATCCCGTTAGGCTTCATGTCCCGGGCTATAATAGTGGTTTCAGGTTATAAAGTTGCTATGTCATTTTATGTCAGGCATTCCCTACCTTTCCTGTGGAGCTGCAGGGATCCCAGCAGACAGACAGACTTGAGCATCTCTGTGATGTACATCTCCAGACAGCACTGCAGCTGGATGAAGAGCCTGCAGATCTCTGGGTGAATCTCTCCGTCCTCAGGCCTGTGAGGGCAACACAAAAATGCCAGTCAACATTGGGATTGCCCATGATATGGCATAATACTCTGTCTGCTTGCACAAAACTTTGCTTTACATCTACAATGTTCCTTTACCACAAGGATTACATAAAAGTCCTACACAATTAAAAACTATATGACATTTTTTCAATTTAAATAAGGTGACAGTTCAACAACAACAACGTCTGGGAAGCCATGTTGAGTTCCTAAAGGTTCAGCCAAAACGACAGACCTGAGGGAGCAGAGAGAGTATTTACACCTCTTCACACATAGCATCAGTCCATTTTGTACATGAAGATTTAAAATTGTTTGGATTTAGCTTGGGAAATGTGGGGACGTAGTTCTTTTTCTTGCTTTTTCGGCTTCAAAGGCCCATCACAGTCGTAATTATGTTTTCCTGTGTTTTGTTTCATATTGTACAACAGCTGATGAAACTAACATTGTAAAAGTGTGGAAAATGTTGATCAGTGTTATTTCATTGATAGTTTCTGGTTTAAAATACAATCTACTCAGGACATTATAATCAGCAGGTCTTGCATGGGTGAAGTTTTGGCTTGCCTGGTAACATCTCCAGGCAGTATAAATTGTAATAGACCAACAACAAAAAGAGTTCCAAACCTCTTTGTCAATAATCTCTCCCCATTAGACCCCTCCCCTGCTTTGGTATCCTTCCCCACCCCACTTAGACCACTCGCAGACAGTCCTAGCAAAACTCTTGGTTCAGAAAGATTTTTTGTCTAAAAAGGTATTTTTGTTAATTTTTGACCATTTTAATGTAAAACGATTACGGTAACGTATTGAATTGATTTGATATTGAGATTAAAAAAGCTGCATTGGACCTTTAAGTCTTTTTCACATGAGACTTGACCTGATTTTGTTCCAAAAGCCTTCTACTCCACTCTGTAACTAGCATGGTCCCGGATCTGTTTGTGCCATCATGCCACTCCTTGCCACTCAGCATGAAAAGGAGTGGCAAGGAGTAGCATGATGGCACAAACAAACTGGTACCCAGACTAATCTGTAACTGCAGAGATAATGTTTTTGTGTGTTAATTGGACTTTTCATGCATTTAATGCTTCTTACATTTCTCACAAAAAGCACATTTGCTCTCTCAATCAGCTTTGTGTTTCCTGTCAGAGTGCTGCTTGCTGGCTAAAGTACTGCTGTCATCAATACCATCCTTCTGCTTATCGGATTTCCTCTGGCATATTGGAGAGGTCCGGCATCACTCAGACAGACAGACAAACAGACAGATAATGGTGAGACTAGGGTTTTAGTTTGGGGGGGGGGTTATAAAAAGGTAAAGTTTCATGGGGATGGGGTCCAGTCATGCTGTATGATTCATGCAAACACAGCCATCTTATCAGAGTGTCTCTGAGTGTCTCCATGTGTCTCTGAGCTCTGAGAGGGGCCCAGGCTGTCACAGGTGTGGCTCACTACCCCAGCCAAGATGCACATGCCCCGTCATGCGTGTGACACGCAATGAAAGATACACATTCTGAGATCTCGTAAAAGACACTGCAAGAGGATTCATTATTAAATGGATAGGTTCTAGCAAGGGCGAGTACAAACGTCCACATTTAACCACACAATATTATCATATCGTAACAAAATGATGGGGAACTGAAGAGGCAATGCTTTATTTAGAGCTAGTTCATGCGCGTTAACATATAAATTGAGCCAGTTTGCTGTAGCAGGAATACAATCCTGCAGCAAAAGTAAATGTGAGTTATTATGTGGATTACAATTAATGAAAAAAAATGTAGGGGTTCATTCAGTACATTTTCCGTATGGGAAAATCAAGTCTGAAATTTCAAAGTGGAAATTACAAACTTCAGAAGCCTTAAACCTCAAATACACTACAAGTTTATTTGATCACTTTGTCGTAGTTCCCCTGCGATAGAGTGATCAAAATCAAATTAAGATCTTAAATCTGTAGGAAGACTAGGAACCTTCCACAGAGATCTATGTATAAGAGAAGTAGGAACTATATAATGGGTACTGAAAAGATCTGAAAAGCTGGTCGATAACCTGTAATGTTAACAAGTCATGTTGTTAGCAGCAGGTTTACAAAGTAAAATTAAAGCTAAATCTTCCAAAGAGGTAATACTGCTTTCTCTCAAAAATGTCCTTGGTCTGGCACTGCCCCAAAATCCACAGACCAACTCCATTACTGTCTGAATCAACTCCAAGCTCAGTGGAACTCTTCTGCAATACTGTAGCCAAATGTCCAACTCCCAAGCTGCAGGTTTAAGTATAGCAGGTCCGTATCACACTCAGAGACTAGGATAGCCCACTAAACTGTAGAAGTGCATGATCTCAAATGCTCTCACCAGTCTCTCTCTCTCTCTCTCTCTCTCTCTCTCTCTCTCTCTCTCTCTCTCTCTCTCTCTCTCTCTCTCTCTCTCTAGCCTATTACTCTACGTTTCTCTGATATATCCTTCATCCTTCACAAGAAGACAGAAAAAGACATGCAAATTACAACCCTGTACAGACCAAGATTTCAATGCTCAAACAGGCCACTCTAGACTGAAACCTAAGTTACATTTCCAAAAGGAGGTCTTTATAGAAGCCTGTGGCCCATGTCTGTGAAATTGCCCCAACGCTGTCTTTCAGCACCAAGGACAGCGACCGCCACTTACCCCGAAATGACTGACAGGCTCTGGTTTGCGGCTCTCGCCATCTCGCAGCCTTTAGTTCGGGTCTTGTGCATCTCGGCCCGTAACGACGGGCAGTCGACAGAGATCTCGCCAATGGAGATGACCAGCTCACGATACAGCGCCACAAGCGTGTTAAACTCCTGCACAATCTGAGAAATAAAAAGGAAACCAAAATGATTTGGACCTAGAATTTCCTCTGTCGCGAGCCCCAGCGACCACTTGCAATGTTCTTCCATATAGGTTAACTAATGCGGGCTATTGCAAACATATGTGCCTTTCTGATGGGGAATTGTTAGAATTTCACAAGCAGACACATTTGCAATATAGGCCACCTTGTGACAGCAGTTGCCAGAACAACGTAGGGCATCAGATAAATTGTCATCTTATATTCACAGGTAGGCTGTCAATTTAACAGCTTTAGTTTTTTCATTGGTGCCACAATTAATATTTCGGCACTGCAAGTTCAAAAACTAGGCTACCCTAGCCATTCAGCACCTTCCCGCTTATGGACATCAACCATCTTTCAGTCGATCGTTTCTCTATACTAGAGCTTGAATAAATTGACTGCCATTTCCCCCAAAAAATTGATCCCTGACAGGGGTATTAGGCTATTCTAACCTCCAAGATACAAAATATAGGCTAATCAATATTGATACCTAAAAACATTACGATATGCATAGGATATGAAATGACACATAGAATGTCTATTTTAAAACGAATCAATTAGTCATAGACGACAACCCCGTATGATAAATTCGTCTATGTGCATCGAATTAGAGATCCTTAGGATGGGACAACGCTCGAGACTCAGACACATTCTGCTGTTCTTCCCGTGATGAGACTTGGTGACGTTTACTGATGTATGTGAGGGGAGAGAATGTATTATGGACGTTTCTGCCAGCACCTGTCAAATCAGTGGCCGTCTTCGTCCATCAAACAGAGCCCGTTAGACAACTTTGTAATGTGGGCGATACTGGAGATCACACCAAATCACCGTCAGCCAGGCTTTTATCACTTGATGCTCCAAAATGCAAATCGCACTATCGCAATCAGTGACAAAGAAGGGGTATAAAAACATGAGCAGGTCAAATTGTCTTCTCTGCAACAACAGCAACGCAAATGTATATAATTTCCCCCACACAATACATAGAAAAGTGGAGGGGGGGGGTTCAGTTTGTTACCGTTTAAACAGCCAACATCAGTGCAAATTCATGAAATGAGTTAAAGAAAGAAAGGGTGAATGAATACACGACAAGCTGCATCATTTCCTGCAGAGGAAATACGCACTGTGGGCTACATGTCACAAGTTCCATACCCACCATTCTGCAGTCCGCCACGGCGCGCTGGGCTTTGCGGGTGCTCTCCGTGCTCTCCCTCCTCTCCGGGTCTCGGCAGGGAGCCTTGCCGATCTGGAAGATGTTCCCGGCGGATCTGGGGCGGTTCTTGCGCCCATTCGGTGCAGAACTCATGCATACACATCCACTAATAAAACAGCTCTAATACAGAACGTTGTTAATCTACGTCCCCCTAAACTCCACCACCACCTATTGGCCGATATCCTGTTCTATCTATCGTTTGTGGTGTCAAAACCTCTCCAGTAGGATATATCCTAAAACGGATAGGATAGATAGTTTATCTGTGGTGTATTACTGCTCTCTCTCCCTCTCTCTTTCTCTCTCTCTCTCTCTCTCTCTCTCTCTCTCTCTCTCTCTCTCTCTCTCTCTCTCTCTCTCTCTCTCTCTCTCTCTACCGTCTAAGAAGAATAATATATTTTTGCAGGCTGCCGTCAGAGCGCAGAAGTACCGGATGAGCGCCTGCGACTCCTCTCCGCATTGCATCGACTGCAAAGGGGGCGCGAGTCACCTTCACTCCAGCAGTCCAACTGATGGTATACGGTAACCGTAGCCTATACACACACGCGACCCGGGGTCCAACAAGCTGAGGCGTCCTTCCTCGCGCACCGCAGCTGTGATGGTCTGTAGAAAGCAATCACTGGTATTCGCAAAATGCAACCATTTCTTATAATTGTTTCCATTAAACACGGAGAATACGGCTTGAGGAGGGTATTCGGCAATGTAGCTATGCAAACATTCCCTTTTGGAAAAGCAAAAATGTCGCGAAACGTCCAAATAAAGAAAGCTCTGTAACTTCAGGCAATGATAACACTTGCTTCATCACTAGGCCTTCTCGAAACAGAGAGGAAAGCAATTCCTGGTTGCCAAGATGTTGAATTTGTTCCCAAGGTCTTTTCTTCGAGTGTCTTCAGCCGAGTGTATCTAACCTTGCCTTGGTGAGGCAGGAGACAAGCAGTTGCTACAGGCCTGACGTGGCTAGCAACACTGCACACCCATAGGACAGGAATACTAATAGGACCCAGCAAACCAGAGCCTAGACTCGGGTAAAATTCTCATTAAATGTATTCTCATTAAATAGCCTAGGCATTGCCTAGTCTAGTACTACCATGGGAAATGGTTACACTATGAAACAATTCATTTTATTTGCAAAAAATCGTCAAAGGTATTAGATAAAATTGCGGTGTCCACAGTGCTACAATACCGCTTGGACGTGGAGCTGTCCAGTTGCTGAAATCCCACGCGCAGTTTTTCGTAGGATAATTAGTCGGTTCTAATTTCTTATGTAACATATAATTAAACAAATTTAAACAAGACTCGCAATAGCCTAAACCTTTGCAATTTTGCGATATTGGATTACCTAGGCCTGCGGTAGCCCTTTCCTGCAGTCAATGATCAAAAGCGCCTCTTTGGCCTCATGGGTGTAATGCTATTAATATATTTCATAATTAATAATAAATAAATAAAAATACTTCGAAAATCCGGTGTTTCTATGTCAAAGAGTTTTGTTTATATTTCAGTCACCTGTGATATATTTGAAATGTAATATTGGGATGCAAACTCAAAATGTAATACTTTTCAACTCTATATCTGACATGGTACAGTGTCTTCTTTTTTAAGCCAATAACCATGTGTGTGAGGTGTATACTTTTGTTTCGAAGTAGATTTGTTTAAGACTACCAATAATGACTCTATGTGACCCTGATTTAGCCCACTGCAGTAATTAACCAAATGGTAGAAATGCCCTAGGTTATTTGTTCTTTGCGTTCGTGCTCTCCTCTTCAGGGTGCGCGACCGTTTATCTCCAAGGAGATACGTTCGAGTTCGCTTAACTGTGTCATCTGAGCAAAAAGGAGAAAGAGCAAGTTCTGCAAGAATCACTAAAAGTAGCCTAATAAAACATGGATGAATATCTTTTAAGTTTGGAAACAAATGTGACTTGTAACAAACCAGAAGTAGTTCTCACTATTTTACACTTCAATGATGTGTACGAAATAGAAGCAAGACCAGAAGAACCCGTTGGCGGTGCTGCAAGGTAAAGTTGAGCTAATCCTAGCAAGCTAACGTTAGTTAGCGAGTCTCGAAAGGAAATGTAGGCTTAACATTAACTTTAACATCAGTTGCCTTGATCCAGCCTTGTTGAAACTTCACTTTGTCTAGCTTTGGGCAATCTAACTGGTCTTGTATAGGATACATTAGAATTTCACAAAACGAAATGTTGGCTATGGTTTTCTCCCCCCAGGTTTGCCACTGCTCTAAAAGTATTCCAGTCGCTGAATCCTTTAGTAGTTTTCAGTGGTGACTGTTTGAGCCCTTCTTTGCTAAGCACAGTCACCAAGGGAAAGCACATGGTAGATGTTCTAAATAAATTAGGAGTCCATTGTGCGGTGTATGGTAAGTGTGTCTCTCCAACCATGCATTGCTATTTCATTGTATACACACAAATAATCCAGAGAACATCCATTTATCCAAGTGCAAAACACATAGAGAACTCTCTCTTTTATGACCTTCTCTCTCTCTCTCTCTCTCTCTCTCGCACGCACGCACGCACGCACGCACGCACGCACGCACGCACGCACGCACGCACACACACACACACACACACACACACACACACACACACACACACACACACACACACACACACACACACACACACACACACACACACACAACTTTATGCATTTTCATTGTCCTCTTCTAAGGAAATCATGAGTTTGATTTCGGTGTGGACCACTTGGAAGAGCAGACAAAAAATATGACCTTCCCTTGGTTCCTCAGCAATGTGTACGACAGGTCAGTTTCACCTTGCAATACTATATGACAGTGGGTTAACACAGTTCCGAGCACTGTACTTCTCAATTTTCAATAGATCTTCTGTTGTACCTGAAGGATTATTGGTTTGCAGGACAATGCGAAGCAACGCTACTTTTGTTCTATGTTGTTTTGCTTCTAGTCTATTATTTAAATGTGAACAAACAAATTCAAATTGTTCTCAAAGGTTCACCCATGAAACGCTGGGCCATGGCATGGTCAGCAGCATCCTGGAGTGGAACAGCCTAAAGATCGGTGTCATGGGCCTGGTAGAGGAGGACTGGCTGGATACCCTGGGCACTGTGGACAAGAACAACATCCACTACACAGACTATGTGGAGACAGCTGATCACCTTTCTGCTGAGCTGAGGGACAAAGGGGCTGACCTGGTCATCGCAGTCACACACATGAGGTGGCGTAATGACATCAGGCTAGCATCTGAGTCCAATGGTGTGGATCTCATCCTGGGAGGACATGACCATGAGTACGGGGTACTGGAGGTCAATGGCATTCTGATCGTAAAGAGTGGCTCAGAGTTCAGGTACCTGTCAAAGATTGACGTTGTGAAGGACCAGGATGGGACGTTCAAGTACACCTGTGAAAAGAGAGCTACAATGAGAGACCTTGAGGAAGATGCGGAAATCAAACAGATTGTGAAAGGATACACTGATAATATGCAGGTGAGTATTATCTTACAGCTTGATCAGCCACACAGCCTAGTGTGTGTTTGTGTCAAATCAAATCAAATCAAATTTTATTTGTCACATACACATGGTTAGCAGATGTTAATGCGAGTGTAGCGAAATGCTTGTGCTTCTAGTTCCGACAATGCAGTAATAACCAACAAGTAATCTAACTAACAATTCCAAAACTACTGTCTTATACACAAGTGTAAGGGGATATAGAATATGTACATAAAGATATATGAATGAGTGATGGTACAGAGCAGCATAGGCAAGATACAGTAGATGGTATCGAGTACAGTATATACATATGAGATGAGTATGTAAACAAAGTGGCATAGTTAAAGTGGCTAGTGATACATGTATTACATAAAGATGCAGTAGATGATATAGAGTAGAGTATATATGTATACATATGAGATGAATAATGTAGGGTATGTAAACATTATATTAGGTAGCATTGTTTAAAGTGGCTAGTGATATATTTTACATCATTTCCCATCAATTCCCATTATAAAAGTGTTAGTAGCCAGCCCAGATGCCACTAAGATTATGTTTTATTATGTTTAATTTATGTCACTCTGCCTCAGCATATGCTTGGAGAGGTCCTGTGCCACACAGACGTGACCTTGGATGGACGCTGCGCCACCGTGAGACGAGCAGAGTGCAACCTGGGTAATCTGATCACCAACGCCATGCTGGAGGCCACTCATGCGGAAGCGGCGATTTTAAACTCAGGTTATTACACCTTCCATTCATTTTTTGGTCCAGTCATAAGCATAGTTTAGGTTTATTTATTATATATTGCCTCCATATTTGATTTCAGAATTTAAAAAAAAAAATGTGCAGAGTTGTTCAATTCTGAAAAAGTTTGGCACACAGGTCTGTCTGTTGAATCATGATTCTGTCCCTGTATAGGTACTCTGCGATCTGACCGCTTGCACCCAGCTGGTCCCCTGACCATGCATGACCTGCTGCAGATCCTGCCACTAAAGGACCCAGTGCTGGTGGTGGAGGCCACTGGGCAGCAGCTCTACGAAGGCCTGGAGAACGGGGTCAGCATCTACCCTGATTTAGATGGAAGGTACCGCACTGGAACACACTGAAAAGGCACCAAAACCACATTATGAGTGAACTGGTTTTATTGTAGTTACTGCTTTATTCCCACAGGCAAAGCAATCACAATAGTTTTTGACACAATATTTATTTTTCCAGATTTCCCCAGGTCTCAGGGATTCAGTTTGGCTTTAATCCCAATGGAAAACCTGGACACAGAGTCATCGCTAAGACAGTGAAGGTTCAAGGAAAGAGTCTAGATAGAGACAGAAAATATGCGGTGGCCATGAAAGAATTCTTAACTAAGGTAGGGTATAGTCTTCAGCTTCATATTAGCACACTCAGCCAAAGCTACTGGAATAGTGTTGTCCATTTCCCCTACATTATATACAACAAATAACGTCCTCCATTAGTTAGCAGTGGAGGATGCAGTGTTTTTAAGTGGACAAGTAAAACTGTCTCCTCACAGCAGTATAGCAAGCAGCCATGTTGGCATCAGAGCGAAATAAACGTTGACAATATCCTCCTTTATATCCTCTCTTGTTTTGTGCTCAGGGCAAAGATGGCTACACTATGTTCAGTAGCTGTCCTCATAGGCACGACATAGAGAATGCTCAGATCCTGTCGACCATCCTCATCAACCACTTTGAGTCTGGCCAGATCGTCAGAGGCACGAAGAGGTGCATGTCTGGCCACAGGATGGGCCTCATCAAGGTGTCCAGCAGCCCCTCTGTTTCTGGTGAGCACAGCTGCCTCATTCATTCGCTAATTCATTCAGATAAGGAATCTCTTATTCAATATGTCCTGCTTTTCATTGTTGTGCTGATCACATCTGTGAATGACAGCTAACCTGGAGTGTGTATTGATGGTGTTTCTGCAGCCATTGAAAGTACCAAGAGTGAGAATCTGGAGGGAGAGGAGGTGGGAGTGGCTGTGGTGCCCGGAGTGGAGGGCAGGATATTCCATGTCTACCCTGAGGGCCAATCAGAAACAGAAGGCTAACAGTGGGTAGGGCTGTTCCTCATCAGAGAATTTCACAGAGCAACTCAGCCATGACTCCATAGTCACAGTGTAAGCCAGGGGAAATTACATCAAGTTTCACATCTCTCATCTGCCTCTTGCTTTTTATCAGCCTTATAAACAGGCGGACTGTCAATGAACGCCCAGACAGCAACATGAGATGAAGTAATCCATTACTTGTATTACTGTTGAAGTAATCCATTACTTGTAGTACTGTTGAAGTAATCCATTACTTGTAGTACTGTTGACACAATCCATTACTTGTAGTACTGTTGAAGTAATCCATTACTTGTAGTACTGTTGAAGTAATCCATTACTTGTAGTACTGTTGAAGTAATCCATTACTTGTAGTACTGTTGAAGTAATCCATTACTTGTAGTACTGTTGAAGTAATCCATTACTTGTAGTACTGTTGAAGCAATCCAGCAGCAAGCAGTCCTTGAAGTTGTAAATACAATTTTTTGACATGACTCAAAATTATACCACATTTTTCCCCTTGTCAATACAGTTGAATATTGACAACTAATATATTACAGAAAATGCATTTATTTTGAATGATCATTTTGTGGCATATACGGTGGCAATGTATAAGGATTTGAACGGAGAAGGAGTGAGCAATAGTGTACATGTGTTCATGACAACATTTTAGTAAAAAGGAAATGAATTGAAGAAAACTCACCATTGTGTTTTTGTGTTAAAACCACCCCTGACTTCCTTTTAAAAGAGATAGTCTCAGTCAATGTGCAAGACCATTCTTCTTCATAGCAAATTACATCTTGACAACATCACAGTGTTGGGTGAATGAATCAGTGATTCCCTGCTTCTACCGTTGAAAGAACCCAGCTGTAATGGATGATAATGTAGCGTATTAAATGGCCTATACTGTTTGGGGACTTTCTGGTCATTCTCCAAGGCTTGACATAATTTCTTTTTGCCACTTGTCCCCAGGACAAGTAGGACGGAAGTTTTAGTTGTCCGAAAGCTTAAAGGGACTTCTCCAAAAATACATCTGTAACACCATATTAAGTGTTTATAAATACAAATAATTACATCAACATTTCTATGGTGGTATTTTGGCTAGGCTAGGCTACTTTGAAACAAGGTAAGACATGCTTACATAAAATGTCCAGGTTTTAAACAATCAAGTTTATGGTTAAGTAGTTTCAAAATGCTGACCATCTCTGCTCAGATTCAAGGTGGGTGATGTGCAACAGGCACTGTCCTTCACTCTCTGGTTCACTCTCTCAGCCGTCTTCAGAAGGCAGGGAAAAAGAAGTAGCAGAGAAAGTAGAAGATGAAGCCGATGACCCAGTTGACAGAGTAGAAATACTGCATACAATGTCGAAGCCCCAGCCGCGAGAATCGTTCTCAAAGTCCGTGGCGTCCCCCAGTTCTGTGGGGGAACTGACGCCTGGCAATCGCACTAGTTTGCCTTTGGAAACCTGCAGAGGGGGTAGAATGACAGG
Organism: Oncorhynchus masou masou; assembly: GCF_036934945.1. Taxonomy (NCBI): domain Eukaryota; kingdom Metazoa; phylum Chordata; class Actinopteri; order Salmoniformes; family Salmonidae; genus Oncorhynchus; species Oncorhynchus masou. The sequence continues at coordinate 15,637,267 of NC_088236.1, read as the reverse complement.
AGAAAATCTGGTTATTCCAACTTTAGGTCAGACTTTATTCAGATAGTCCGGATCAACTAACTATGTCTTGATAATCAACTGCTTGCTAAGGTTAGGGATAGGTTTAGGGTTAGGGTAAGGATTAAGTTTATGGTTAGGATAAGAGTTAAGGTTAGGGTTAGAGCTAGGATTAGTAGCTCAGTCCTGTGTATGTAACGGTTGTCGTAGGTGGAAGAAGGTGAAGAGGACCAAGGTGCAGCGTGGTACGTATTCATAATAACTTTAATCAATATGAATACTGAACAAAAAACAACAACAAACCGACAAACAAACTTTTGTAAGGTGCAACAAAACACTGACCAGAAAATAACTATCCACACCCATAGTGGGAAAACAGGCTGCCTAAGTATGGTTCTCAATCAGACACCGATTTCCAGCTGCCTCTTATTGGGAACTATACCAGGCCAAACACATAGAAATACAAAACCTAGACTACAAAACCTAGAATGCCCATCCCAACTCACGCCCTGAACAAACTAAAACAGAGATATAAAAAAGGAACTAAGGTCAGGACGTGACGCGGACTCCGGCCGCAAAACCTAAACCCATAGGGGAGGTTCTGGGTGGGCATCTGTCCGCAGTGGCGGCTCTGGCGCGGGATGTGGACCCCACTCCACCTTAGTCTGGGCCCACGTCGGTGGTGCCTTTGGAGCGGCAACCCTCGCCGCCGACCCCGGACTGGGGACTGTGAAGGGCAACTCTGGCAGCACCGCCGAAGTGAAGGGCGACTCTGGCAGCGCCGGAGTGAAGGGCGACTCTGGCAGCTCCGGAGTGAAGGGCGTCTCTGGCAGCGCCGGAGTGAAGGGTGACTCTGGCAGCGCCGGAGTAAAGGGCGGCTCTGGCAGCTCCTGACTGACGGGCGGCTCTGGCAGCTCCTGACTGACGGGCGACTCTAAGGTCAGGACGTGACAGTGTAGCTCAATTGGTAGAGCTTAGCGCTTGTAATGCCAGGGATATGGGTTCAATTTAAAATGTATGCACTCAGTTGCTCTGGATAACAGCATCTACTAAAATGTAAAAATGTAGATAGTTAGTTGAAATGTTACTGATAGTCTGTAGAGAATCTTCAGATGGACTATCCAAATAAATCTGCATGTACGATAATCAAGTACACAGTAAGTGATAAATAATATTGACGTAATCATTGCATATTGGTAATAAATAAATACATTACCATGTGGTTATCTTATTGGCCATCTCTATTTAGATATTACATTTCATTTCCGAGTGTAAAATAAAGTTGAACCATGATGTTTTCTCATATTCATCTCTATAGAGAGATAACAACACTCACCTCCGAAAATACGGAGTCGTTTCCTGCAGCTCTGGAGCGGCCATTTTGCACAGCTTGCCTTCTGTTTCGGTGGGAGGTATATCCTTGCTGTGTGGTGCTGTGTGGTTCAGCTCTGCAACACATAGACACAGAACAAGGACCTTCCTTGTTAACTATCTGATCATCTTAGTAGCAAACACTATTACAGTTTATCTCTAACTATTTGGGTATATTCTGGTTAGACATTTGCACTTTTTTATTCATGTGTGATACATACAGGAGTCAACATTTATTTGGAGGCAAAATAAGTGCGTGATTTGAAGTAGTTCAAGGTGCTCTGTCTCCCTCTGTCTCTCCCCTCAGACAGCTACAGTTGTCCCCATTGTGACCTTGGCCTGGATAATCAGCTAAATAATCTCATCTAAAAACCATGCTGTCCAATCATCGTCAAGCACCCTTAATGTGTTTGAGGTTCTCACCAATACAGCCTCTCTGCTTTCTGTGGGGTTAGTCCTCAGCACACAAATCACCTGCATTCAATCACCTAACACAATGCATCTGTAATCAGTGTATAACAACTAATAGTTTATATTTCTGACTCATGTTAACGTAAGTAGGGCAAAGGAAGCAAGCAAGGCCCAGTCTACATAAGCTTAGCTGTGGCAGGTTTAACCCATTTTGAAACCTGCCTTTATTCAGTCCATAGCCCTCCATCATATTAATGTGTTGTTAACAAAAGGCCCAGTTTAATTTTCTCTCATTGGTCTGAATGACTCATCTGGTCAGTGCTAGACCCAAGGTGTGTAATACTCCCTAGAGGACTCTCTGCAGGAGGGTAGTGAAGCAATGCACAGAGTAATAACTGCATGATCAACAACACAGATAGTAACAGCCCACTAATTCCCCATGACCACACAAGTACGTTTGTTTTAATCTGTTCATCATCTATACATCATGAATTGTCATAAATGCAGTACCAGTTTTCCAAAATTGAATAGCATGACAAGACGTTTCATTTCGTGGACAGTGATAACTGTGGCTTGTCTTTGAGTACAGCAGAACAGTATGTTCCAATTCTCTACAATGATTTCCTTTCCTTATCTTTGTCCCTTTGTGATCACTGATAGGTGGAAGTACTGGATGGTTCCTGGCCTATTCTTTGGCATATGACACAGAGTAGAAGCAGTGGAATGACAGCTAAACAGACTGGTACCCAGGCTAGATGGCAGGGCCGTGCACAGACCTTTCAGGTAGCAGGTGGAATGACAACTAAACAGACTGGTACCCAGGCTAGATGGCAGGGCCGTGCACAGACCTTTCAGGTGGCAGGTGGAATGACAACTAAACAGACTGGTACCCAGGCTAGATGGCAGGGCCGTGCACAGACCTTTCAGGTGGCACCTTTCAGGTGGCAGGTGGAATGACAGCTAAACAGACTGGTACCCAGGCTAGATGGCAGGGCCGTGCACAGACCTTTCAGGTGGCAGGTGGAATGACAGCTAAACAGACTGGTACCCAGGCTAGATGGCAGGGCCGTGCACAGACCTTTCAGGTGGCAGGTGGAATGACAACTAAACAGACTGGTACCCAGGCTAGATGGCAGGGCAGTGCACAGACCTTTCAGGTGGCAGGTGGAATGACAGCTAAACAGACTGGTACCCAGGCTAGATGGCAGGGCAGTGCACAGACCTTTCAGGTGGCAGGTGGAATGACAGCTAAACAGACTGGTACCCAGGCTAGATGGCAGGGCATTGGTGGCACAGACCTTTCAGGTGGCAGGTGGAATGACAGCTAAACAGACTGGTACCCAGGCTAGATGGCAGGGCAGTGCACAGACCTTTCAGGTGGCAGGTGGAATGACAGCTAAACAGACTGGTACCCAGGCTAGATGGCAGGGCCGTGCACAGACCTTTCAGGTGGCAGGTGGAATGACAGCTAAACAGACTGGTACCCAGGCTAGATGGCAGGGCAGTGGTGGCACAGAAACCTTTCAGGTGGCAGGGTGGAAATGACAGCTAAACAGACTGGTACCCAGGCTAGATGGCAGGGCCGTGCACAGACCTTTCAGGTGGCAGGTGGAATGACAGCTAAACAGACTGGTAACCAGGCTAGATGGCAGGGCAGTGCACAGACCTTTCAGGTGGCAGGTGGAATGACAACTAAACAGACTGGTACCCAGGCTAGATGGCAGGGCAGTGCACAGACCTTTCAGGTGGCAGGTGGAATGACAGCTAAACAGACTGGTACCCAGGCTAGATGGCAGGGCAGTGCACAGACCTTTCAGGTGGCAGGTGGAATGACAGCTAAACAGACTGGTACCCAGGCTAGATGGCAGGGCAGTGCACAGACCTTTCAGGTGGCAGGTGGAATGACAGCTAAACAGACTGGTACCCAGGCTAGATGGCAGGGCAGTGCACAGACCTTTCAGGTGGCAGGTGGAATGACAGCTAAACAGACTGGTACCCAGGCTAGATGGCAGGGCAGTGCACAGACCTTTCAGGTGGCAGGTGGAATGACAACTAAACAGACTGTTAACCAGGCTAGATGGCAGGGCCGTGCACAGACCTTTCAGGTGGCAGGGGCTTTAAATGAAAAAAGGGCACCACCCCCTTTCTTGAATTTTTTGTAACTATCACAACATACTAACTGCCTCTGCAGTGAACATTTTGACATTTTTGATCATAAGACTATTTCTGCAACAACACCGTCACTCATCATAAATTGTAAGCAACTACCCACTGGGCACAGAAGTCAATGCATTGTCTAGTCCACCTTGGTTCAATGTGGATGTGGAAACAACATTGATTCAACCAGCATGTGTCCAGAGGGTAATTAAAGTGCCTTCTAAAGACATGATTGACATGGGGAACAGAGGGTAGTGTGTCAGCTGTTCATTGATGTTGATGATTGATGTAAATCTGCTAGTTAGCTAGCTCACTGATTGTGATTTATCGTAAATGTTCTTAAAAAATAACTTCATAATATAGCCTCATATTTCTAATCTTCTAACTCATGATACAGGCCCTCGGAGTGTGGTGTCAGGAAAACAACCTCACACTCAACGTCAACAAAACTAAGGAGATGATTGTGGACTTCAGGAAACAGCAGAGGGAACACCCCCCTATCCACATCGATGGAACAGTAGTGGAGGGGGTAGTAAATTTTAAGTTCCTCGGCGTACACATCACAGACAAACTGAATTGGTCCACCCACACAGACAGCATCGTGAAGAAGGCGCAGTAGCGCCTCTTCAACCTCAGGAGGCTGAAGAAATTTGGCTTGTCACCAAAAGCACTCACAAACTTCTACAGATGCACAATCGAGAGCATCCTGTCGGGCTGTATCACTGCCTGGTACGGCAACTGCTCTGCCCACAACCGTAAGGCTCTCCAGAGGGTAGTGAGGTCTGCACAACGCATCACCGGGGGCAAACTACCTGCCCTCCAGGACACCTACACCACCCGATGTCACAGGAAGGCCATAAAGATAATCATGGACAACAACCAGCCAAGCCACTGCCTGTTCACCCCGCTATCATCCAGAAGGCGAGGTCATTACAGGTGCATCAAAGCTGGGACCGAGAGACTGAAAAACAGCTTCTATCTCAAGGTCATCAGACTGTTAAACAGCCACCACTAACATTGAGTGGCTGCTGCGAACACATTGACTCAACTCCAGCCACTTTAATAATGGGAATTGATGGGAAATGATGTAAAATATATCACTAGCCACTTTAAACAATGTTACCTAATATAATGTTTACATACCCTACATTATTCATCTCATATGTATACGTATATACTGTACTCTATATCATCTACTGCATCTTTATGTAATACATGTATCACTAGCCACTTTAACTATGCCACTTTGTTTACATACTCATCTCATATGTATATACTGTACTCGATACCATCTACTGTATCTTGCCTATGCCGCTCTGTACCATCACTCATTCATATATCTTTATGTACATATTCTTTATCCCCTTACACTTATGTCTATAAGGTAGTAGTTTTGGAATTGTTAGCTAGATTACTTGTTGGTTATTACTGCATTGTCGGAACTAGAACGATCAATACTACAGCACAAGCATTTCGCTACACTCGCATTAACATCTGCTAACCATGTGTATGTGACAAATAAAATTTGATTTGATTTGAGTATGAGGCTGGCTGGCTCATGGCATGTGTGGATATTTTAGTAATCGGTGGTCAGCTAGAGT